>NW_007259849.1:126964-127848 GCF_000164805.1 Carlito syrichta
TATTGGTCTGTTCAGGGTTTTGATTTCTTTCTGATTCAAGGTTCAATGTTTCATTTCATCTAGATTGTCTAGTTTGTTTGCATAGAGGTATTCATACTATTCTCAGATAATCTTTTGAATTTCTGCTGTATCAGTTATAATGTCTCCCTGTTCATTTCTGATTGAGCCAATTTGAGTCCTTTCTTTTCATTTTGTGCTCTATCAATTTTGTTTATCTTTTCAAATAAACAACTCTTTGCTTAATTGATCCTTTGTATTTTTTTTTAATTTCAATTTCATTTAGAACTGCTCTCGTCTTCATTATATCTTTTCTTCTGCGAGCTTTGGGTTTCATTTGTTTGTGTTTTTCTAGTTCTTTGAGGTGTGATGTTAGGTTATCAATATGTGATCTTTCAGTCTTATTAATGTAGACTTTTAGAGCTATAAATTTTCCCCTGAGCACAGATTTGACTGAGTCCCAAGGGTTTTGCTATCTTGTTTCATTGTTGTCATTCATTTCAAAATTTTTTTCAATTTCTATCTTGATTTCATTGTTGGCCCTAGGATCATTCAGGAGCAAATTATCTAACTTTTAGGGTTTTGTTTGATTTCACAAGTTCTTCTTGGAGTTAATTTCTAGTTTTATTCCACTACAGTTTGAGATAGTACTTGATATAATGTCTTTTTTTTAATTTATTGAGACTTGATTTGTGGTCTATCATTTGATCTTTCTTGAAGAATGTTTCACATGCTGATGAGAAAAATGTATATTCTGTAGTTTTGGGATGGAATGTTCTGTAGATGTCTGTTAGCTCCACTTTCTCTAGAGCCTTGTTTAACTCCAAAGTTTCTTTGCTTACTTTCCACCTTGATTATATGTCTATTGCTATCATATGAAGTCAATG
>NW_007259849.1:127898-145162 GCF_000164805.1 Carlito syrichta
GTGGGAAACTATGGGGGGGGAGGGGAAGGGAGATGGGATTAATGGTAGTAAATATCTGTCTGGGGACGGGGAAATAACTCTTATCAACAAGGGTGGCTGGACGAAGCATATTTGTATACCTAACCCTTAACTGTACCCCACAATATCATAATAAAAAAAGAAACAAAACTGATATTTTTGTGTTGATTTTGTATCTGCAATTTTATTAATTTTATTTATTAGTTCTAACAACAGTTTTTTGGTGGGGTTTTAGGGTTTTTTATATATAAGATTATGTTATCTGAAAATAAAGCCAATTAACTTGTTGCTTTCTAATTTAGATGCCTTTTATTTCTTTGTCTTATATAATTGTTTCAACTAGGACTTCCAGGACTATTGAATAAAAGTGGCAAGAATGGGCATCCTTGTTTCTCTTAATTTTAGAGAAAAGCTTTAAATGTTTCACCATTGAGACTAATGATAGCTATGGCCTTGTCATATATAACTTTTATTATGTTTATGTGCATTTTTTTCCATACCTACTTTGTTGAAGTTTTATCACAAAAAGGTGTTGAATTTTTTAAAATACTTTTTCTGCCTCTATTGAAATGATTGTATAGTTTTTGGCCTTTGTTTTGTTAAAGTGGTATATCACATTTACTGATTTGTGCATGTCAAATCATCCTTGTCTTCCAAGGATAAATTTCACTAGATCACAATGAATGATCTTTTTAATGTGCTGTTGAATTTAGTTTGATAGTACTTTGTTGAAAATTTTGCAGCTAGATTTACCAGGAATATTAGCTTGTAATTTTCTTGTAGTATTTTTGACAGGCTTTGGTATAAGGGTAATGATAGCCTTATAAAATGAGTTTGGAAGTGTTGTTTCTTCAGTTTTTTTAAAATGTAAGAATAATTGATATTAGTTTTGTTTTTTGGGGGGTTTTTTTCTTCCCTTAATGTTTAATAGAATTCAGCAGTAAAATCATCAGGTTCAGGACATTTATTTAATGAGAGACTGTATTACTGGTTGCATCTCTTTACTCATTGGTCCATTCGGATTTTTTTCTTTCTTCCTGAATCCGTCTTGGTAGGTTGTACGTCAGGAATTTATTCATTTCTTGTAGGTTATTCAATTTCTAGGTATATTTTATTCCACGTAGTGCCTTACGACCCTTTGTATTTCTGTCGTATTAATTGTAATATCTCCTCTTTCATTTTTAATTTTATTTATTTGAGTCTTCTTTCTTTTTTGTTAGTGTTGCTAAATGTTTGTTGATTTTATCTTTTCAAAAAGCTCACTGTGAGCTTTGTTGATCTTTTGCGTGTGCTTTTTTTTAGTCTATTTTATTTATTTCTACACGGATTTTTATTATTTATTTCCTTTTCTAACTTGGGGCTTGGTTTGTTCTTATTTTTCAATTTCTCGAGATATAACTTTAGGCTGTCTCAGATTTTCTTTGTGTTTATTGCTATAAACTTTCTTTTAGAATTTTTTTTACTGCATTCCATCATCTTGTTTGTTGAGTGTTCATTTTCGTTCATCTCAAGATATTTATTTCCATTTTAATTTTCTTTTTGATCTATTGGTTGTTCAGGAGTATGTTGTTAATTTTCTTGTATTTGTGTATTTTCCTAAGTTTCTCTTATTGATTCTAGTTTCATACAATTGTGGTTGAAAAAGGTACTTGATATAATTTCCATCTACTTAGATTTGTAAAAAAAAACAACTTGTTTTGTGGCCTAATATATGATCTATCCTGTAGAATGTTTTATGTATACTTTAGAAGAATATGTCTTCTGCTGCTGTTGAATATAATGTTCTATAAGGTGTAGTTCTTGTCTGATATTTCCTTATTGACTTCCTGTCTGGATAATCTTTCCATTGCTAAAATTTGGGTAAAGTCCCCTACTATTATTGTATTGAAATTTGTCTCTTCTTTCAACTCTATTAACACTCACTTTATATATTTAGGTGCTCCAATGTTGGGTGCATATATATTTATAATTGTTACATTCTCTTTATAAATTAGCCCCTTTATCATTGTATAATGACCTTTTTTGTCTTTTTACAGTTTTTATATAAAGACTAATTTTAAATATAAACATAGCTATCCATGCTATTTTATTTCCATGTCCATGGAATATCTTTAACCACCCTTTCACTTGCAATCTATATATGTTCATAAAAGTGAAGTGAGTTTTTGTAGGTAGCATATAGTTGGTTCTTGGGTTTTTTTAGTATTATTTTTATTGAATCAGTCACTCTATGTCTTTTAATTGAAGAATTAAATCTTTTAACAATTAAGACAGTTATTAATAAGTACAGACTTACTACACTTACTACTGACATTTTGTTCATTGTTTTCTAGATGTTTTGCATATCCTGTATTTCTTTCTTTCTCTCTTGCTGTCTTCTCTTGTGATTATATTATTTTTCTTTGATGGTACACTTCGCTTTTTTTTAACTTTTTATCTTTTGTTTAGCAATTATAAGTTTTTGCTTTGTGGTAACCATGAGGCTTATATAAGACTTCTCAGAGGCATATCAGGCTATTGTAAGCTAATAACTTAACTTCAATTGCATACAACTCTACACTTTTTTTTTTTGAGTTGGAGTCTCACTCTGTCGCCCAGACTGGAGTGCAGTGGCCGCTCCCGGCCACCGCAGCCTCGACCTGCTGGGCTCTGGCGATCCTTCCTCCTCAGCCTTCCAAGTACCCGGAATTACAGACATGCACTACCACGCCCGGCTGATTTTTTGATTTATTGTAGAGATGAGGTCTCGCTGCCCAGGCGGGTCTCGAACCCACGGGCTCAGGCAATCCACTCACCTACTTTTTTAAATTATTTTTTCTTTTTGTTCCTCAGACAGAGTAATTTCAAATTACCTGTCATTGAGTTCACTGATTCTTCTGCTTGATTGAGTCTGCTACTGGAATTTTAGTTCAGTCATTGTATTCTGTAGCTCCAGAATTTCTGGTTGGTTCTTATCTTTTTGTTGAATTTATAATTTTGTTTATCTGTTTTTCTGAATTAATTTAGCTACCTACCTATATTCTCTTGTAGCTCACTAAGCATTTTTAAGATGATTGTTTCAAATGTTTTGTCAGGCATTTCACAAATCTCCATTTCTTTAGGGTCAGATAATGGTGCTTTATTTTGTTTCTTTAATGGTGTCATGCTTCCCTGGTTGTTCATGATCCTTTTGGCTGTGTATTGGTGTTTAAAGAAGTAGAGACTTATTCCAAATTTTGTAGACTGGTTTCAGATGAAAAAGTCTTTCACCGGTCAACCTATCTAAACATTCTGGGTAGACTATCTGGCATGGTCTGCAGTTGGGCTTGCATCTAGGATCCCTGGGAAGGCTGGCTTTGTGTTTGGGTTAACAAGTTCCTGGGTCTGAGGGATTGGGCCTGGAGCCAGCATCCACTGAGGTGGCCCTATTGACTGGGTTTGCAGAGGCAGGACTAGAACTTGAGTCTGCAAGGGTTGACCTGGAACCGGTATGTGTGGAGTCCAGCCTGAAGCCTGAATCCATAGGTGCTAACCTGGCAATGGGGAAGGTCTTAAACATGAGTCATCAGAGACAGCCAGGCACTGAGATGAGCCTGGTGCCTGGGTCTACTGAGATAGACTTAAAGCCAAAATCCTCAGAGGTTGGTCTGGTGTTGTGATGGGCCTGCAGCATGCATATACAAAGTGAGGCCTGGATCCTGGGCCCACAGGGCCTGGTCTAGAATTTGGATCCATAGGGATGGTCCTGAAGCCTCAGTATATGGGGGCCAGCCTGCAACCAGTGTCTGGAGAAATGGGCCTAGCACTTGGGCCTGCTGGAGCATGGAGTCATAGGAGTCAACCTGGAAGATGGGGCTACTGGAACTGGACTGGCACTAGAAAGACCTGGAACCTGTATCTTCAGGTGCCAGCCTAGTGCTTGAGGGTAGGGATGCCAGCTTGACACTGGGATAGGCCTAGAGCCTGAGTCTGTGGGGGTTGGCCTAGCACAGAGTCCAATCTAGAGCCTGAGGCCACTAGAATAGGCCTGGTGGTAGGGCAGGCATAAGACTGGGTCTGCGGGATGTGATCTGGTGCTGAGGGTGGCCTGGGAGCTCAGCTTGCAGGTACTGAATATGTGTTCAAATATTCCAGCCTCAATTGTTAAAAGACTATCCTTTCTCCATGGAACGTCCTTGGTATTTTTGTCAAAAACCAATTAATCATATATTTGTAGACTACAACATGTATATATATCAACAGTTAGAGTAGAATATTTTAGCATACTTATCTCAGAAACTTATGAAAATGACAAAAATTAGCAGGCATATAGAACATTAGAAAGCTAAATTAAGCCAGGCTCAGTGGCTCAGCCTGTAATCCCACGCCTTTGGGAGGCTGAGGTGAGTAGATTGCCTGAGCCCGTGGGTTCCAGAGCCACCTGGGTAGGGGAGACCACATCTCTACAATAAATCAAAAATCAGCCGGGCGTGGTAGTGCATGCCTGTAATTCCGGCTACTCGGAAGACTGGGGCGGAAGGATCGCCGGAGCCCAGCAGGTCCAGGCTGCGGTGGCCGGGAGCGGCCACTGCACTCCAGTCTGCGCGACAGAGTGAGACGCCAACTCAAAAAAAAGAAAGTTAAATTAATAAACTTAAACTATTAAATATAAAGCGAATTCCACATGTGAAAGAAAATAGAGATGTCTCATTATTTTTAAACAAATGTGGAAAATGACAAAACTGTGTCAGATTCTTGATGATAAAGAAATAGTTGGGGGGATGGGATTGGCAGTTGAGGGAAACTGCTAGGGGAGGGGGTATAACTCATTAACAGGGTACTTGCATGATCAATGTTTGTATACCTAACACTGAATTGCACCCCATATCTTTATAATAAAAATTTTAAAAAAAAAGAAATGTGAAGGAAGATGAAAAAAAAAGAAGTGATTGTATAAGAACCAATATCATTTTGAATATATCATCTTATTATGAAGAAATAAAATTATAAGTTAATATCAAAAGTTAAATAAAGAAAATCTTACATTTGGATAGTAAATTATAAAACTAACTAACCATTTCATTTAAAAGAATATAAATTATAATATAATTTTATAATTTATAAATATAAATTATATTTATATTTATAAAATATATTTTTAATTATAAAATATAGTTTTAAAGGAAATTATAAAGTATGTATAATTCAATAACAATGAAAACATGGCATAGCTAGTTGGTACCTAAAACATTTAAAAACATTTATCAAGAAATTTTAAAAACACAGAAACTAAGCTTTTAATTTAAGAGTAAAGAGAAATCCAGTCATTGGTTTAAGAACATTTGGGATGTTTATAATGTTTAAATGATTATAAATAAATAAATATAAACTTTTTTTAAAAAGAGTAAAGAGGACTAGAGCAAGTAAACCCCAAAAAAGGAGAAAATGGAAAGAATAAAAATAATTTCAAATATAAATAAAATAAGGCCAAATATAAATAACAAAAAATAAATGCAACAAAAATTCAGTTCTGAGAAAAGTTTTCTAAGGTAGGCAGACCTCTGCCAAGATTTATCAATGGGAAAAAGAAAATTTAAAAGAAGATAAACGATTTTTTAATGTATATTAAAAAATTATAGATACAACAATGATGAAATAAATGTAAAAGCATTAATACTTTTTAAATGAAGATATTAACACCTGAGATGAAAGGGATGAATTAGTAGAGCATATAAAATGTCAAAAGTTGCATAAAATGAAATAAAAAGCATGAATACGTCAATAAGCATTACATATATTAAAATAATAGTTTAAAACTCCCAGAAAACTAAAAGTAGAACATTGTATAGATGACTTCTAACAAATTATGAGTAAGCAGAATATACAAGATATTCCAGATAATCGATGTGCAAAATATCTAAAATTTACAAAATAGTCTTTTTTAAAAAAAAGATCAAAGTTGGAGACTATTTACAACTAATTTTCTAATTTCAAAACTTTTTATAAATACTTGAGGGTATGCTATTGACATAAGAATAGGCAAAGAGAGGTGGCTCAACCTGTAATCACAGCATTTTGGGAGGCCGAGGAAAGTTGATTGCCTGAGTCTGTGGGTTCGAGACCCACCCGGGCAACTTGGCAAGACCTCATCTCTACAAATAAATCAAAAATTAGCCAGGCATGGTAGCACGCGCCTGTATTTCTGGCTACTTGGAAGTCTGAGGCGGAAGGATTACGGGAGCCAGCAGATTGAGCCTGCAGAGGCCAGGAACATGCCAGTGCACTCCAGTCTGGGCAACAGAGTGAGACTCCAATTCAAAAAAAAAAAAAAAAAGAAGAAGAATAGACAAAGATAAATAGAATAAAATATAAAGTTGAGAGATAAACCCTACATATATTCTCACAAAAACGCTAAACTAACTCAAAAAATTCAAGTTGTTTAAAGAAAGGCTGCCATAGCAAGGAAATATCCATATGAAAACATCACAACAATGTATCACGCCATACCTAAACTAAATATAAAAGTTAAAACCATAAAACTTCCAGGAAAAGACATATGAGAAAATCACTATTACATTTGAGTAACAAAGACTTCTTAGAAAAGAAAAAACAATACTCACCTTCAAAAAGAATTTACAAAATAGGCTTTATCAAAGTTAAATTATCTTTCCATTCAAATACATCCTTAAGTAAATAAATTGGCAGGCTAAAGAGTTGTAGGAAATATTTGCAAAATATGTATTCAGCAAAAAGTTTGTATTTTGAATATATGAAGAACTTCTACAAATCAACAATAAAAACACAATTTTAAAAACCAGTTTGTTTTTTAATATAAGAACTCCAATAAAGCAACAACTTTAAAAAACACATTTTTAAATGCACAAAAAATTTGAATAGGTACTGCACAAAAGATTTATTAATGACATGAAAAGGTTCTTAACGTCATTATTTAAAAAGAAAAACATGCATGTTAAAATGACATGAGATTTCATTTCAAATCCACTAAAATAGCTAAAATTTTAAAAATAAATAAACTAACAAATGTAGTATGTTCTCATGCTGGAATATCAAAAAAAATCTGAATTTGTAAATGATTATGTTGAGCAAAATAAACCAGATGCAAAAGAATATACTATGCTATACGATTATATCTATATAGGCATATAGAGTCTAATAATAGGCACATTTAATCTACGCTAGTGGGAGATTAAAATGGGAGTTTCTGAATGACAAAAAAACAATGTAAGGGAATTTCCTGAAGCAATTAAAATGTTCTATATTTTGTTTGGACTGGTGGTTTATGGTTGCATACAGTTGCCAAAACTTAGTGAGCTAAATTTTAAATAATTATATCTTTTATGTATAAATTATGCTTCAACAAACACTTTTCTAAAATCCACACACAAGGAAAATTCCAGGCTCAGATAATTTTACAAGTGAATTCTACCAAACATTCAAAGAATAGATCATTCCAATCTTACAATTCACCAAGAGAATCTTTTAAATGCAAACTACTCTCATTAATTTTAAGGGCTACTTTAAATTTGATACTGCATTAGTCAGGGTACTTCAAATAAGCAGAACTAATAGGAAATTTAGTGTAAAAAATTGGTCCACATGATTACAGCAGCTGAGAAGTTCCATGATCTGTCATCTCCAAGCTGGTAACCCAAGAAAGCTGTTGATGTGGTTCCAGTTCAAGTCCAAAGGGTGAAAACCAGAAGTGCTGATGGTATAAGACCCAATCTGAGGAAGGCAGAAGAAGGTGGATGCTGCAGATCAAGTCGACAGAGAGAGCACAAATTCTCCCCCTGCCTTTTTGTTCTTTTCAAGCCTCAATAGATAGAATGATGCCCATCTAAATAGGGAAGAGAAATCTGCTTTACTCAGTCTATCAGTGTAAATGTTAATCTCATGCAGAAACTCCCTCACCAACACATCCAGAAATACTGTTTAATCAAATATCTGGGCATTCTGCTATCCATTCAAGTTGACACATAAAATGAATCATCACAAGTCCACTTCCTGTCAATTTGGCACATATAGTCATTTCCTTAAACCATACTTACCCTCCAAATAAAGACAATAAGAAGGTCATGATTCCACTTAACATTACATAACTGTTCTGAATAAAACTAAAAATACACTTGCTGTCTTCTTCCCAAAAGGAGGAGGTAAAAAAAAATATTTTAGTGATGCTTACTCTTCTTCCTGATATCCTGTAACTTAAAGACTATGATGTAAAATTAACAATACTTAAATATTATAATTTAAAGTCAAAACATCTTAAGTCACATGATAAGGGAATATGAGAGGAAAGAAAAAGATACTATACACACATGTGCACACACTGTAACATTTGGAGATACTGAAAGAGGCACAGGACAAAGGGCCAGTATAAACCAAGCATTTATTGGGGGAGAAACTCCCAGGTGAGGTCCCGTGGTCCAGAAAGATGGGCCAGGGGAGTCACGCCCAAGGAGGGGCAGGCTTGGGTTTTTAAGGGTGCTGTATTCAGGGAGGGTGTTGGGGCGGCAGTGAAGCAGGGAGACAAAGCGTCTCATCCGGCGTGGGCTGGAAAGTTTCTGTCTGGCCCTTCTCAGCAGCTGCTGGTAGGTTCCAGGAAGCTTTAAGTGAGGTATGTGGTTGTGGGTTTGGGGTGGAGGGGCGCATAGGGGATCGGTGGGTGAAGGGGCAGTTGGGGGAAGGTGAGTGCTGCTTCCCCCTGAGCCTAACACACACACCCCACATATTCATTAAAAAAGAAATAAATATTCAAGGCAATACAGTCCTCATTTCTGTCTCAGGTCACATAGCCATAACTGGTATTTATAACTAACTGCTTCCACTGTTTACTCCTAATTCTCTTTTCCTGTAGCAAACACCTTAGCCAGTTGTGGTTCCTTAACCTGATGGGGTGACTCAAACTTTTATTACTAAAAGGTACAGGCTATTAACAGTCCTGCCTGAATCAAACTGTAGTTTTCCATTGACTTTAATCATAGGTCATGGTAATACAAAGAGATGCCCTAAGGGATCCCTTGCATTCAAGATGTACTCTTCCTTACCTCCATTGTGGAGTAGTTATCCAATTCTCCCTTAGTAGTCAGAATCTATCACCCCTAACCATAGAGTAACTCACTTATTTGCCTGCCAATTCAGGGGCATAAGGAGCCCAAAGTGGCCAAGTGGCAGTCTCAACTTTCAGTTCAATGGAATCATCATTGTGTCTCCTGGTGGAAGCATTCATCCTCTATAACAAAGACCCCTAGACCAGAGAGCATAAAGTTGTAGAAACAGAAAGCAAAAATTTTGCTAGTAATAATGAGTAGTGATGGGAGAAAGAACATCATATATTAGACACAGATTTTGAGCATATACAAGGGGGGACCCCAGAAAAATGGAATTCTGGGACCCTTGAAGTACAGGCTTCTCCTTCTAGATAAGCGTTCTAGGAACCCTTGGCATCAATACACCAGCTAGCATTGTTGTGAGAGGCTGTGTTTAGCTTCAGTGAATTTTTTTTTTTTTTTTTGGAGATTCTTTCAATATGTTTGCTCATTTCATGATAGGTGATTTACAAGTGCACCTGCCCACACCATGCTGAGTGTTCAGCAGTTTTTGACCAAAAACTGCATAGCCCCTGTGCCCCTCCCCTCCTTATTTACCCGATCTTGCCCCAAGAGACTTATTTTGGATTCCATGGGTGAAAAAAGTCCTCAATGGGAAATGTTTTGCTGATGTGGAAAAGGTGAAACAAAAAAAAATGGCAAAAGCACTAAAAGGCCTCAAAATTGATGAGTTCAGAAACTTCTTCGAGGAATAGAAAAAATGTCTCGATAGGTGTATTGCATCAAATGGAGAGTACTTTGAAGGTGACTTGAGTTTTAAACATGTAAGAATAAATACACGATTTTTTATAAATGAATTATGGGTTTTGGGGATCCCCCTTTGTACAACCCTCTGGAGAATCTTGTCCCAGTACTTCACATTATTGCCTCCTAGGTGGCATTGGAATTGATTCTTCAAAAGGTCATTCCATCATTCTATCAAGCTCAATGCTTCTAGATGGTAGGAAACATAAAACCAGTGAATTTCATGAGCACAGGTCCATTATTGCTCTTCTTTGGCTGTGAAGTGAATTCCTTAATCAGAAGCAATGTTGTGTAGAATACCATGTTGGCAAATAAGATATTCTGAAAGCTCATGGATGGTATTTTGGCAGAAGCATTGCATGAAAGATAGACAAGTCTGTATCCAGGATACTTATCTTTTTCAATAAGAACAAAATACCGCCCTTTTTATGAGAGGAGTGGCCCAATGCAATCAACATGCCACCTTGAGAATGATGCCATACCAATGATTCAGTGGTGGTTTTATGGCTAGCAGATTGAGCACTCAGTGCTGATAGTAAACAAATTGGCCTTGGTAAATGAAAGACCATGTTGCTCTGCCCATGCATAGCTTCCATCTCTGCCACCATGGTCACTTTTTTCATGAGCCCACTGAGTAATGACAGAGCTGACAGGGGGAAAGAGTTGACTGGTATCACCCAAAGAGTATTTCTATCCACTTAACTACTAAAATCCTCCTCTGGTGAAGTCACCCTTTGATGTACATTCACATGAGACACACAATCTTTACACTTTTTGCCCATTCGGAAAGGTCTATCTACATACCTCTCCTCCAAATTTTCTTGTCACAAATTTTCCAACCATGTTTCTTTCAAGTTCCTGACCATCCAGCCAAACCATTGGTTATAACTCATGAATTAGTATGTAATCAGCCTGGGTGACAGAATGAGACTCCTGTAAGAGGGAACAAAGAAGGGAATGTAAGGGGAGAACAAAGAAGCAGCTTCGACCTTAGAGCAGGCTTCACAGACTTCACTCCCTTCCTGAAAACTGTTTTTAAAATGTTGCAAAATTAATAACACCCTTATCCACTGCACCTGCATAACTGGCTATATCTACTTCTATAAAATTGCTTGCTTCCCACACTAGCAGAATAATGTGATTAGAGCCCCGAAACATCCCAAGTTATATCTTTAACCCACTAGAATGTAAGTCTAAACTACTTAAAACAGCTCTGTGTTGCAGCTGGCCACCCTTGCTTTGGAATTCATTATCCAGCAAGTGGCCACCGGCCATGGCCAAATCTGACTAATAAACCTCTCCTTTGTGTCGGTGTCTGTAATTTGTGTCGGTGTCTGTAATTTAAGCTCTTGGACCCTACCTCACTCCTATTCAAAAAAAAGAAAAAAGAAAATTAACAAACCTAAAGCCTATCCTAGTAGCCTGAAAGAGGGGGGGAAAAGTCTCTTTTTGGGTACATATTATCTACTTTACTCTTTTGCATATAATGTTAAACATAAAATAAAAAATTATGAGACATTCAAATAAAAAGAAAACCCCAAATCAAAAGATAATCAGTCAATAGGAGCATACTCACAGTTAACCCAGATGCTGGAATTTGTAACAAGAACTTTAAATTAACTCTGATGCTGAATAATCTAGTGAAGAGGGTGAAAAAAAATTGTATAAAAAAGATGTAAAGTGTTCTCAGAAATAGGCAATATTAAAATAAATCTAATGGAATACTAGAAACAAAATATAGAGTATTTGGAAATCCCAAAAGAAGACACACAAGCAACCAACAAGCATGAACAAATGCTCAACTTCACTAATCATCAGAGAAATGCAAATTAAAGCAACAATGAGATACCAATCAGAATGACTATTATAAAAAAGTCAAATAACATGTTGGTGCGGATATAGAATAAGGGAACATTCATACACTATTGGTGGGAATATAAATAATAAAAAACAGTATGGCTATTTCTCAAAGAATTAAAAATAGAATTACCATTTGATCAATCCAGCAATCTCTTTACTGAGTATCTACCCAAAGGGAAAATAAATCATTATATCAAAAGGATGCCTGCACTTGTATGTTTATCACAGTACTACTATACACAGCAGGAGTTAACTGGGAAGCCAGCAGCACTCCAGACCAGGCTGAAGGAGGAGACCTTGACCTCTATGAGAGCTCTGTCCTGATTTGTGAAGGAGGAGGACGGCGGGAAGAGGAAGAGGAGACAGGGAAAATCAGGCAGCTGATGCCCTGGAAATGACAGGAAGGAAGGCAACAAGGGGTTGTGAGCCCACCTGGAGTTGAGGCCTGTTCTTGTGGAACTGAATGTAACTAGGCAGGGCTGCAGCTCTGACCTAGGGTGGTATGTCATTTTGTTTCAGCCTGTGGCAGTGTCCAGACCAAGCCCAGTCTGGCGGAGCCCAGATCTGGTGTGAAGCCAGGCCCCTGGGCAGAGGTGAAGCCATCCTTACTGGTTACTGGGGTGGCACCTCGTGTGTTTGACAGACCGGGGCTATGGAGGCATGTTTGTGTGTCTGGAGACAACACTGACCAACACTTTATTTTCCAGGTGGCAGTGCTCCCCCTTTGGACTTAGGGTTGGTGCTAACCTCTTCTGTGAGCTCACTTTGCCCCTCCTCCTCCCTTTAACTTTCTCCATTCACTTAAATCCTTGCCCTGGTCATCGGGTAAGCCTGGAGAACAGCTGACTGGCTGCTGGAGACAGTATTGTCAGTAATGGGGAGAAGGAGAAGCCCCGCTGAGTCTCAGGTGGGCAGGTCGCTTGCCTGTGGAAAAGGTGGTGATTGTATGTGCATCCTCAGGTGGGTCTGCAGTGGTGATTCCAGCTGAAAGTTACAAAAATGTCTCATGGTCCATGGCTTGTTACTATAGTGTTCCTCATGGCGAGCAGATGGCACCAGGAGAAACGGAGCCCCTGGCCAGTGTGAGTCATACCAGTGCAGGAGGGGAGTCCCTGGAGAAGCCAGCCCACCTAAACTGATGCCTGCAGATTGAAATTACAGAGGTTTAGGAGAAGGAAGCTCTCCAAGGTCATGTTTCCAGGCTTTGCTCAGGAAGCCCTGTATTCAGGAGGCCACCATTTAAGGTTTTCAGATGAGCTTACGGGGAACAGTCTTAAAGTCCAAAGCAGATGCATCAACTTTAAGGGCCATCAACTTGAATGAGTGAATGAATGAATGAATGTTCTGAAGCACAGGCATGCCAGCAGGCACCCCTCCTTTTCTGGAGTAGAGGTTTTCAGATGCTGCATCTTCTAAATTGAGCCTCCCGTCATACTAGTTCTGAGCTACGAACCTTTGAGAAAATTAAGCTGTAGAACATTTCAACATTGATGGGACAAAGCAGATTGATGCCTTGCAGATGGAGCTTGCAGATGGCCCCAGTGACCTCTCACCTACCCTCTACTTGCCCATCTGCCTGTGCCTTGGTTGGTAAGAATTCCCAATGGGATGATAAAAAGAATTTGGGCAGTGGAGAAAGCTGTTCAATTTTAAACGCATTAACCAGAGGGGTGACGTGTTAGATTAAGCAGATTGTCAAATTAAGGGAGTCCTTGTGTTGTACTGAAGACTGGGAGGGTACAGGTTGCTCATGGCTAAATTCTGTGTGTTGAGGGAGTAGGTCTGGTGTGGGCATTCCGACTGCATTACAGATGATAAGGGAAGGGAATGGTGGGTATGCCGGGAGGGACATTCTGTTCTTGCTCCATTTTTTTTGTTTGTTTGTTTTAAACTTGAATTTAATTTGGTAGATCTCAAAGTACTCTCGGCATTCCAATAGGAGAACCCTGAAGTGGGAGTTACGGGAGGGAGAGGGAACAGCCTGGCACTGGTACTGGAGGGGTGGGAATGAGAGAGGGGAGAGGGTTAGATATACAGCACAGAGGGTGGGAGTTGGTAGGGAATGTGGATTGAAAGGAATTCTGGGGAAATTAACAGAGCCCATGAGCCAATAACACACTAATTAATAATTGTTAGTGTTGGTTAAATGGTTGCTTGGAAATGATGAACATTGCTTGGAAACAATTTCTAAAGTGCTTAGAACTTCCAGTGCAAGGAAAAAAAGCAAAATCACTTTGCTTTGCTGCAAAGTGGGGACAACCTAACTGGGAACCTGCATATCTGTCACTTGACAAATGGTGTTTGACCTGCATCAGCAGATCACCGTCCTTACCTGCTCTTAGGTTTATCTGAGAAGTGTGATTTTCAGGATCTGTGAGTCTAGAAAAGATTTCCAAATGCCTAAATTGGGGGATTTTAAATATCCAAGTGAGCACTTAACATGAGATTGGATGGGTTCTTCTGGGTTTGTAACTTCTATTTTGTGGTTGAAAATTCTGAGCAAAGGGAAAATGCAATCATTTTTAAGGGAATTTCATAAGCAAGTCATGCCTTATAAACATTTTTTGTCTTTTCTGCTTCGTCAGCACTAATATTGGCAAAGGTTTTGCTTACTTACCATATTTTGAAGTCATGGTTCTTGTAACAAGGAGAACCAAATAACCTTTTGTGGGCACTCTAAAATGACTGTAATATTTGGTAGCAAACAGAATTCATGTACCATTACTAAGGTTAGAGTGAATAATCCATCATATTTTCAGTTTGAATGGTTGTGGAGGGAGAACCATCAACTAAAATCAGTTTGGAAAATAAGAGCTAAATAGGGTGAGAGGTGCCTTTACTAGATGTGGTTGTAAAAAATCAGAGAAAGTCTGAAAACCCTACTTGTTTCTGAGCTGCATCAGCTGAACTGGTGAAGTAAATACCAGCGGCTTAAAAAAAAAAAACAGAAATCTGCCCTTGTACCCCCTAAATTTATATAATTTTTAATTATGATAAGTAGTTGTGGCAGTTCTTACTCCTTAAAGAAAAAAAACCTTCAATTTATCTTATAGACAGACTACTTGCTGGCTATAGTTAGACATTGTTTTTTACAAAATTTGAAGGAAGTGTTCCCGTGTTCCTTAAATTTGAATCTGGTATTAATGAAATCCATCATTGTCGTAGACATCATTAAGTGGTTTTATTTATGTTAGACATGTGTAACTACACTAATTTGATGTCTATTAAGTACCTTTGTGAGGATGTCTGATTTCATACATATTCTCAATGGCAAAAAAATTATTTTTCATGTTAAAAATAAAGAGTAACTTGGATTTAAAAAATAAAATATAAAAATTCATTAAACGGCCTTATCAAAAGAATAAAGAGTTAATAAACTTAAAGAGAAAGTAGACATTATTCAAAGTGAAGCACAAAGAAAATAAGAATTTCTGAATGTATCCAAGAACTGTGAGATAATATCGAATGGTCTAATATACAGGTAACTGCAGTTTCAGAAAACAATAGAGAACAAACAGGACAGAGAACTATTGGAAGAGATAATGGGCAACAATTTTTCAAATTTAATAAGATATATCGGCCAGGCTCAGTGACTCAGCCTTTAATCCCAGCACTTTGGGAGGCCGAGGCGAATGGATTTCCTGAGCCCACAGGTTCGAGACCAGCCTGGGCAACTTTGCAAGACCTCATCTCTACAATAAATCAAAAAATTAGCCAGGCGTGGTAGCGCATGCCTGTAGCTCCAGCTACTTGGAAAGGCTGAGGCGGAAGGATCGCCGGAGCCCAGCAGGTCAAGGCTGCAGTGGCTGGGAGCATGCCACAGCACTCCAGTCTGGGCAACAGAGTGAGACTCCAACTCAAAAAAGATATATCAACCTCAAATTTCAAGATGCTCAGAAAACTTAATTAGGATTTGTTTTTAATTATAACTAGTTGTATCATGGCCAAATTGCTGAAATTCAAAGATAATGAGACTATGTTAAAAGTATTGAGAAACAACAAAAATTATGCCTGACTTCTCAGAAATAATGGAAGCCAGAGGATGGTGAAATGACTTCTATAAATATTGCAATATTTAGCAAATAGAGGACTATTTTTCTGAAGCTGCAGAATTGAATAAGTTGTTAGTGCCAACAGAGGGAGACCCTTTTCTCCTCTTCTCCCCTGACTCTATCCCCTATAGCAGGAGACTAGAAATTTAATCTCTGAAAAATTTGAAGAGAAAAAGTTTCAAACTTGGGGAGAGCTGGTACAGTACAGAATACTGGTGACTTGTAAAGCTAAAAAGCGGGGTTAATTTAAACGCTTTTATATTCTCTTTTACCCTACTTAGCTGGTTATCTACTCACCCCACATTACCAATCTTCATTGGACTGAAAAAAATAGACAATAATAATAATAACACTCAAAAATACCAGATATCGAGTGAGGGACAGGGCTGAAACAAGAGCATTAAATAAAAGTTTGCATATTGTAATTAGGATACCTAAGACTCATCCCCTAAAACCATGCTGCCAGAATTCCAGTGGCCAAATATATACTTTTCAGGTAGAATTTGAGAGAATTATTCTCTAGAAAAATTAAATGCCCTCTCTTATTCAAAGCTTGAAGGTGATTATAACTGAAAACATTATTTTAAAAAGCAAGTATTACCACTTTAATGCCCTGGGCAGAAATCTTAATCATCATTTCCCGACACCATTTTAGTGTCATGCTCTTAATACAAATAAAGAACAACAATCACTAAATCCAAAATAAGCATACAGAAAACATAATTAATCTGAAGGAAAAGAAACAATGTAGATAAAGGTGAATTTCAAAGTAATGCATAATTAATATTTTCCCCACCTCCAGAGATAAAATATTTTATCCAAAGAGATTTTAAAAAAAAAAACAAGAATAAGCTGAAATAGAAAGAGAGTAATTTGAGAATTAAAAAAAAAATACTCTTTGAAACTGAAAAGATAATAATAAAAAAGTATAAGTAAACCTGAGAGTTGGATTATCAATTTATGGAAATTTCCTAATAAATACAGGAAGAGAGAAAGAATAAGTGAGAGACATGCAAAATATTGTCTTAATACAGGAGAGACAACCAAATAATAAAATTTCCAGAAAAAGAAAAATTAGAAAATGGAGTAAGGAAGATTAAAGAAATAGCATAATAAAAATCCCTTGACTCAAAATATGAGCTAAAGAATACACTGAATATTCAGCGCTATAAATGACAAAGACTCCACAAAAGCATAGCATCTTGAAATTTCAAAGCACTGATTTAAAAAGATGATGATGCTTCCAAATGGGGAAAAAAATCATATTTAAAGAATTGAGAGCCGGGGTCGGTGGCTCAGCCTGTAATCTCGCACCTTGGGAGGCTGAGGTGAGTGGATTGCCTGAGCCCGCGGTTTCAAGACCCCCCTGGGCAACTTGGCGAGACCTCATCTCTACAATAAATCAAAAAATCAACCAGGCGTGGTAGCACGCCCCTGTAGTTCCAGCTACTTGGAAGGCTGAGGCAGAAGGATCGCCAGAGCCCAGCAGATCGAGGCTGCA
>NW_007259849.1:145182-148586 GCF_000164805.1 Carlito syrichta
CTGGAGTGCAGTGGCACACTCATGGCCACTGCAGCCTTGACCTGCTGGGCTTAGGTGATCATTCCACCTCACCCTTCCAAGTAGCTGGAACTACAGACACACGCCACGACACCCAGCTTAAAGCTCATCTTTTGTAATAGTCATCAAATAGAAAATGTGTACATTTGATAAATTAAGAAAGAACAGTATAAGCACTTATTTAGAAATACGAAGCTAACACTAGAAGAAATAACCTATATTGCATATAATTTCCTATTAGAATAAGGACCGAGAATTAGAAAGGAATAAGAGTCTTCCCTTTTTCTGTAGAACAATTTTAGTATTCATTCACTTTTAACTATGTATCTGCATTAGTTTAAAAAATAAAAATTAATTTACAAACATATAAAGAAAAGCATACAGGTTCAGAGTGAGAAAAAATGAGACAAGAGGAAGGAACATCTTAACTCACAAACAGGAGAAAATGGAAGTAAAGATGTAAGCTCTTCCAGATATTCTAAGAGCACAGTTAAAAGACATAAGGTTTAAAAAAAAGAAAAAGACATAAGGTATATGACAGGACCAAGAGCTCATTTCCAGAGTAAAAACTAAAAATAGTTATTTAGGCATCTGGGTAAATGCTATGGTTTGAATGTGTTCCCCAAAATTTCATGTGTTGAAAACTTATTCGGAGATGGGGCCTTTGGAAGGTTATTAGAATTATATAAGGTCATTAGAGTGAGGTCCCCAGGATGGGACTAGTGGTTTTATAAAAAGAAGAGAGACAGGAGCTGATACACTCTTGCTCTCCTGCCATGTCACAATGCAGCACAAAGGCTTCAACAGATGCCAACGCCATGCTCTTGGACTTCCCAATCTTCAGAACCATGAACTAAATAGACCTTTATGCTTTATAAATTGTCCAGTCTATGTTATTCTGTTACAGTGACAAAAAAAACCAAAAAGATGAAAACAGTAGCTGACACCCTTGAAAGAAGCAGCAGGGACATTTGGCTTTGGGCTAAAATAACAAACGTGAAGGCTATTGCTGGTGAGTTAAGACAGTATCTTTCAAGTACCTAGTGACCCCCAGAAAGAATAAGAATCTTCACCACCAAAACACAAGCTATTTTCACAGTATATTCTTTCATCATGGAAACTGACTTACATAGCAAAACTTATATAGTGTACAACTAGGCAAAGGAACATCAATCTGAAGACAGTGACCCATCTGAAGAAACTTGAAGTTGAGTGCAATTCTCCCAAAGAATAGTACACATAGGAAAGAAAGAGACTTTCACCAGTATATTAACATTGATGATCTTGATAAGGGAGTTAGAAATAATAATATTTTTCCGTCTGGATTTTCAGGTTTATTTTCATGTATTTATGAGCATATGTTATGTAAAATATTTAATTTTTTCAAAAAAGTCACTGTTGTTTCAAGTAAATTATTGTCTATCTGGACTAGAGCAAGATGCATTCTAAGTCAGACGTGGTTCTTGCCTAATAACTCAAGTGACTATTCCCAAAATGCTATATGTTACCAAAACATTGCTTAATTAGCAAGTCAGTGAGCCTTCTGAAAAGAAGTCCAATCTATCTATTTATCCATCTAAGTAGTCTATCTCACAAAGCCAGAGAAAAATTTTACTCAAGGATAGAAGTATGTTTAAAATAAAGAGTCATAAAAGTCAAATGTCTATGTAAGAAGATACTATAGAAATAGTCTACAAATAGTTTGGCACAGAAGAGGAATTCAATATAGAATGAATGAACAAATGAATGAAAAACAATCAATCAATAAATAAAATTAACATGTCAAGGCAGTGCATAGAATTTCAGAATTTCTTCGATTTTTTTTTTTTTTTTTTTTTTTTTGAGTTGGAGTCTCACTCTGTCGCCCAGACTGGAATGCAATGGCATGCTCTGGTCACAGCAGCCTAGACCTGCTGGGCTCCGGAGATCCTTCCGCCTCAGCCTTCCAAGTAGCTGGAACTACAGGCTGAACTACCACGCCTGGCTAATTTTTGATTTTTTGAAGAGATGAGGTCTCTCCAAGTTGCCCAGATGGGACTCAAACCCGTGGGCTCAGGCAATCCACTCACCTTGGCCTACCAAAGTGCTAGGATTACAGGCTGAGCCATCGAGCCCAGCCTCCTTGAATTTTTAATATAATTTAAAATATTTAAGGGTGGCCGCACTTTCATAGATAAAAACAGTATGGCATATGTTGCAATGTTCCACACAAGTCATATTTCCTGACTACTCTTGGCTTTTTATAGTAGAATTATGTATAATTACTTATTTAGACCCTACTTTTCTGGATTTTATTTCGTTTTTTCTCTTTTTACCACCTTGTCAAGGTAATTCTTCCTACATTCTCTTTCTCTTTCTCTGGCTTTCCTGAGTCTACAAAAAATAACCTAAAAGTGGCAGTGTGATAAAATGAGACTGGGGAGTTCAAGCATTCAAAATATAGTCCTTTTTTTTAAATTTAAAAGTTAAAACACAAGATAATTAAAACAATAGCAGCATCAGAAATAAAATCGTATAAGTCTCACCAGGGGAACTTATCCTCTGGAAAAAAATTCATAAATTTACATTTTTCATGCAAGTACAAGTTCACAGACTTCCTTAATTGTATATAAGAGGTCTATTAACATGAATTAAGAACTTTAATTCTAGACAGAAATTTCTTATTTCATAAATCTATATAGATGAAGAACTATTACAACTCTAATTACAAAGCCATCAACAGGCCATCTTAGGCAAATGTTTCAGAAACAAAATTCATTTCCATGGATACAGTAAACATTGCTACTTCTGTCCTTCAAGTACTAATCCTTATAAATCTGATGAGTTTTAACCCCAGTCATAGCTAGTTAAAATATTTAGCACTTATTATGTGCCAGGAAACCTGCTGAAGTTTTCATGTACTTCCTTATATTTCACTTTTAGGATAACTCTGTGGTGTTAATAGTGTCCCCATTTTACAGCTGAGCTAACTGAGGAATTGAGAAATTAACTGTCCCAAAGTCAAATGACATCAAACCAAGAGCTATCCGACTTCAAAACCCATGCTCTTAGTTACTATATAATACTGTATTCATCTGTTGTAAAAATTGCAGTAAAGGTATTCATTGGCAGTATCCTTCATAGACAAAGACCTAATCAAAGATTTGAGGTAGCGTGAGCTTACAGAGAGTCCTGTTTAAATATTTCATTTTAGCCGGGCTCGGTGGCTCAGCCTGTAATCCCGTGCCTTTGGGAGGCTGAGGTGAGTGGATTGCCTGAGCCTGCGGGTTCGAGACTCGCCTGGGCAACTTGGCGAGATCTCATCTCTACAATAAATCAAAATGAGCCGGGCATGGTAGTGCGTGCCTGTAGTTCCAGCTCCTTGGAAGGCTGAAGGCAGAAGGATC
>NW_007259849.1:148900-182852 GCF_000164805.1 Carlito syrichta
TTTTTTTCTTTTTTTGTTTGAGTTGGAGTCTCACTTGTCACCCAGGCTGGAGTGCAGTGGCCACTCCCGGCCACCACAGCCTCGACCCGCTGGGCTCCGGCGATCCTTCCACCTCAGCCTTCCGAGTAGCCAGAATTACAGGCGCGCGCTACCACGAACCGGCTAATTTTTTTTTCTGATTTATGGTAGAGATGAGGTCTCGCCTGCCCAGGCAGGTCTCGAACCCACGGGCTCAGGCAATGCATTCACCTCAGCCTCCCAAAGGCGCAGGATTACAGGCTGAGCCACCAGTTAACATTTATTAAGCATGTGTTTAAATGTTGGAAAAGAGTATCTCTATCTATAAATGTATTATAGATGATAACAGATTACAATAAACTTTATAAAAATAAGACACCACAATTATATGTGGAGTTGAGAGAGGAAAAATTAGAAAAACCCTAGTGAAAATGTATGTTAAAATCAAATGTATTCATTATAAAATAACATCCTTTGCTTGCCAGTAGATGAAGGTTTTCTCTGAATCTCAGTCCACCCCTCCCACATTTTGTCTCCGTTATATGGGGCTCCTTAAAGCCAAATTGTCAGCCGGGTTCACATCTGTAATTCTATCACTTTGGGAGGCCAAGGCAAAAGGATTTACTTGAGCCCAGGAGCTCGAGACCACCCTAGGCAACTTAGCGAGACCTCGTCTTTGCAAAACATTTTTAAAAATTAGCTAGGTATGCCTATAGTCTCAGCTACCCAGGAGGCTGAAATAGAAGGATCCCCTGAGCCCAGACAGTTGAGGCTGTGGTGAGCCATAATCGTGCCACTGCACTCCAGCCAGCCTGGGTGACAGCGTGAGACTACAACTAAAAAAAACGAGTCTTGCTGTAAATGGTTAAGAAGAGGGGATTTGCCTAGGTTTTGGTGGCTGAACTATTTAAAGTGATATGTATAGAGAAGAAAAAATGTTTAAATGGCAATTATTATTTACAGGCAGTTATATGACGCCATTCTATTCAATTTTTCACTATTTTTATTCAATATTTCTTAAGTATCTTCTTACCATTCCCTCTAAACAGCTCCCCAACTTATAGTTTTTCTGGGTCCCCCACACACATACACACAAAGTTACAAGCACACAAAACACACACACACACACACAAACACACAGCTGAAGCATTGCACTCCCCAGTTTGGTTTGCTGCTTCTTCACCCCATTGGTGAGGGAGGGTGTTTTGCCCTAGATTTTTGGAGATGGCCAAGTACACAGTACTCAACACTGGACAGATAAGATCAAAAGCAGTTTACTAGTCACATATACTCACAACTGAGAGAAGAGAACATTGCATGCCAACCAGAGCGACATGGTGGTTGCACTTAGGAGCAGAGTAAACAACTGCATGGCTGGCAGGAAACTGAAGCATATTTGGTTGAGTCTTGGGCAAGGTGCAGCTGGCCTGGTTGACATGGGAACTGGCCAGGTAGTGAGCCTCTACTGTTGGCTGGTGAAAGTAGGGCAACCCACAGTTAAGGTCTTTGAAAAGATGTCAAGGCAGCAGCTAAAATGTTAGTCCTTACAGTACATCCCCCAATGTCACTTGAAGTATATTTTAAAATATTGTCCACAGGCTCTTGTTTTTATGACGGCTTCCATTTTGGAGGTGCTCATTTCACTGTAAGGATCTCTCTTTCTCTCTCTCTCTCTCTCTCTCTCTCTCTCTCTCTCTCTCTCTCTCTCTCTCTCTCTCCCCCTCCCTCCCTCTCTCCATCTCTCTCTCTTTCTCTCTCTCTCTTTCTTTGTCTCTCTCTGTGTCTCTGTGTGTCTCTCTTTTGTGTCTCTCTCTGTATTGTTATCGTGTTTGTCCTTTGTGATGTGATAGTCTTTTAAGACTGCTTTCACTTATTCAAAGATTGAAAGCAAGACCAAAGGAACCAAACTATTTCCAAGTAACTTAACCGAACCCCAGAACAAAGCTTAAGTACATTTTTGAGTACAAAAATACCCTGCAGCCAACAAGACAAATTTTACATCTGGCATCCAATAAAAGAATTATCAAGCATACAAAGAAGCAGGAAAATAAACCCACAGTGGAAAAAAAAATCGATTAATTGAAATTGATCTAGAAGTGGCAAAAATGATAAAGACAAGAACATTAAAACTGTTACTATATCTGCATTCCATTTGTTGTTATGTAGAGATGAAAAGTACATATGTAGAGATGAAAAAAATATGGGATAAAATTAACTGCAGGTTGGGGATAGCAGAGAAAAAAGTAATAAACTTAAACATATACTACTAGAAACAATACATACAGAGGCAAAAAAAAAAACTGGAAAAAAAAAAGAACAGAGCATCAGTAAAATGCCACATAGCTACAAGCAAATATACACTTACTTAGAGCCACTGGGTGAGAATGGAAAATATCCAAGGACATAATGATCAAAAATTTCCCAACTATGATGAAAATTATAATACAAAAAGCTCAACAAACCCCCAAGCAAAAGAGATACGAATAAAACTACATCAAGCCACATTATAATCAAATTGCTTAAACCAATGAGAAAGAAAATAAAAGCAATCAGAAAAAACAACAGACATACTACACACTGAAGAAAAAAGATAAATTGAAAAATTGATAACAGATATCTGAAGCAGTGGAAGACAGAAGACAGTGAAGTAACATCTTTAAAATATTGAAAGAAGGCCAGGCGCAGTGGCTCGCATCTGTAATCCCAGCACTTTGGGAGATGGAGGAGAGAGGATTGCCTGAGCCCAAGGTTGCAAGACCAGCCTGGGCAACTTGGTGAGATATTGTCTCTACAATACATCAAAAAATTAGCCAGGCATGATGGCGGGCACCTGTAGTTCCAGCTACTTGGAAGGCTGAGGCAGAAAAATTGCCCGAGTCCAGCGGGATGAGACTGCGGTGGCTGTGAGTGTGCCACTACACTCCAGCCTGGGCGAAGAGTGAGACTCTGACTCAAAAAAAAAATTACTGAAAGAAAACTATCAGCATAGAATTCAGTAAAAATATTTTTTAAAAACAAAAGCAAAATGAACCTTTAAATATAGATATATTACCCTAGGCAGTCGCTAGAAAAAAATATACAAATATAAATTATATATTTATTTTCATATATGTATAGTGTGTGTGCATGCATGCATGTGTGTATGTATGCGTATATATATTCATATATGTAAAAACAGGTTGATAGAAAAAGGTTCACACCTGCGATTCTAGCACTTTGGGAGGTTGGAAGGCTGAGGCAAGAGATCACCTGAGGCCAGAAATTCAAGACCAGTGTGGACAATCCAGTGAGAGTTACTTTCTACAAAAGATAAATAAATAAAAATTGAAATGAGCTAGGCGTGGTGGTGTGTGCCTGTAGTCCTAGCTACTCAGGAGGCTGAGGTGGAAGGATCACTTGAGCCCAGTAGTTCAAGGCTACTGTGAGCCAGGATCATGCCAGTGCACTTCAGCCTGGGCAACAGAGCAAGATCCTGTCTCTAAAAATAAATACAAAACTAAAGAAGAGAAAAAAAGGTCATCCATAAACAGGAACTCTAGATAAAGCCTGGAAGTAAGTGTATAGAAACAAAGAGCTGGCCAAGCTCAGTGGCTCAGCCTTCAATCCCAGCACTTTGGGAGGCCGAGGCGAGTGGATTGCCTGAGCCCATGGGTTCAAGACTCACCCGGGCAACTTGACAAAACCTCATCTCTACAATAAATCAAAAATTAGCTGGATGTGGTAGCGCACGCCTATAGTTCCAGCTACTTGGAAGGCTGAGGCGGAAGAATCGCCGGAGCCCAGAAAGTTGAGGCTGCAGTGACTGGGAGCGTGCCACTGCACTCCAGCCTGGGTGACAGAGTGAGACTCCAACTCAAAAAAAAAAAAAAAAAGAAAGAAAGAAAGAGCTGTTTAATTGGAAGAATATGGCCAAGATTGATATCCTGGAGTTTTGGATTTCAAAGATTGAGTAAGTCCATGTAATTTCAAGATCCAATTTACAATAATGGAGTTGATGATTTAAGTGGAATGGAGGTAATAGTCATTAAAAGTAAGATATTTAAATTTTAGGGTGTTTTGTGAGCTGAACCACTGAACGTGCCTTTAGGAAATGTGTCACCAATTATTTTCAAATTCAATTTTAAAAACTCTTCCATACCCCACAATTTTAAAATAAAAAATTTAAAGGTGAAAAAATAAAAAAAATAAAAAACTCTTCCACAGTTGTCTTACTTGAACACTCTATGGCAGTTGTCTATATCTTTCTTGAAACCGAGGCAACAAATGGTAGAATGAAAGAAAACTCATGCAATTATATACTATTAAAAAAAGATTATATGCTATGGGCTTCAGAAAAGTTTTATAGAAACCAGGGAAATAATTTCTGATTGAAAGCAGAAATAGGGAGCAAAATAAAAAAGCAATTAAATTATAATTATCATATTATTACAAATTTAATAACAATATAAATATGTTATGTGCTCATATAACATATCATACAATATAGTACATAATATATAATTAATATAACTATACCATATATTTGTATGATATACCATATATTACATAATATATAATTAATATGCTATTATTATAAATATAACACAATATAGTTGTTAAATTGTTGTAATTATGTCCCTCCAGCCGTGTACCCCTGTCTCTCTGATACATGGAAAGGAGGATGCACATTCTTACTTGAAAGAGCCTCAGTGGAACCAGTGTCCTCAAGTGAAAGTAAGATTTCTGTTAAGGTTAAAAAATAGAATTTTTTGGTGGTAGATATACGCAATAGAATACTACCCAGCCATAAAGAATAACAAAATCATGTCCTTTGCAGTCACATGGATGCAGCTGGAGACCATCATTCTAAGTGAACTGTCACAGAAACAAAAAACTGAATGCTGCATGTTCTCACTCATAAGTTGGCACTAAATATTGGGCACCTGGGCATGAAGACTGGAACAACAGATGCTGGACCTGCTAATGGAGAGGGGGAAGGAGAGGATAGGCAGCACACAACCACCCACTGGGTACCATGGTCACTCCTGGGGGAAATGGGCTCACTAAAAGCCAAGCCTCACCTTCGCACATCTTGCCTATGTGAAAATTCCCACATATACTCCCATGACTCTAAAATAAATTTTTTTTAAAAATTTTAACCTCAAAAATAAAACAAAAAAATCAAAAATATATAATATTTTTAGTTAAGAGGAAAATATTTAAATGAATTTTTATTGAAAATATATACATTAAAGAATACAGTGGAATCATATGGTAAACTTGCAGTTTTGAGAGCTGTCAAAAGTGTAAAAGAACAGAGTTGTACTAGGCTGAGTTCTGTACAAAGGCTCATCTTTTTTGACACAACTGGGAGGAAAAACAAGGGATTTTATTATGCCCGTATTTTCATCTAGAACCAAAGAAAACTTCATGCTAATATAGACAGAGATACTACATTGTATCTAAAACTCTAAAATATTCATTTTTGAAAACTATTTCCTATTATATCAATAACATAAGAAGGATGAAAAGTGTTCCATGTTTTTAGCTTCCTTGTAAAAATTTTTTTTAAGAATTCTTTTTTCTTTAAATGGATAAAGCAAAATGTCTGGAAAAATCCCCAAGGAGCCCCTAACAGATCTATCCGTAGACTTTCTAAAACTTTGTAATTATAAATAGGAAGTTCAGAACCAACATTCTTTTATAACAATATTATTAATTAACGTATTCTGACCGATATCCCCAAGAGCTGTTCTCACCTAAATCTCTAAGGCAAATAAACCCATGAAAAACATAATTCATCCACTTAGGGGAAATCAATGATCAGGAAAGGAAACTTTATTCTCTAGATAAAAGAAAAGACGTAAACTTTAAAAAATTCAAGTCACCTTTAATCTGGTAAAATATTTACAGTATTGAAGACCATTTAGTAAAATCGAAAGGATATACTAATCACCATGAAAATAAAATGAAATACCAAAAACTTTATTGCATTCGTTCCACTGAGTCATACGCTTGGTGAGTATGTTTAAGAAGGATCCCACAGCCACGTCTAGATGAGTTAGTTGTATGAGATTCTATATAAACTTCCTAGTTACTAAAAATTAAAATGATTGAGAATTAACCAAAGCAACAAAATAAAGCCTTCCTGAATGGGGGGAAATAACTGAGAATTGATAATCGATAATTTTCTAGGTTTCTTAAATGGAAGTCAGGGAAGATCTACTCTAATCCAGCCATGACCGGTTGATGCCTCAACTTTTTAATGCTAATCAGAAAGATTCATACTGGAGTTAGATGTTCAGTGATCTAGTAAGGTTTATTTCATCTTTGAGAGATATTTCTATGAGTTAGAAATAGGAATAGAATTAGCAATAAATAATAATAACTTCAAAACATAATGCTTAGAATTAATTTACACACACATAATAATTACAGTTTGAGCCTCGTAATATGACTGCATGTATAAAGCATGTGTAACCCAGCATTATAATTTTTCAGATGAGAAAGCTAAAATCCAGAACATAAAAGGTAATTTTTTAAAACACGAGCACAGCATTTCAGTTCTATTGAAACATCAGCTACCTGAACCTAGCTATGATATAGAATTATTACCTGAGACCAAGAACCCATGGAAGAGATCAATAATTGTTTTAACACTGTCAATTGCTCTAGTAAGGTAAAAATCTAATTTTTTCTTGGGTTTTTATATTAAGATAGAAATAGTGAGGGTAAACATCCTATTGGAAAAGAAGATTCTCAGGAATAAAATAACTAAGCAAAAATTTATGTAAAAGAATATTTATTTGATTATTGTCCATATAAGTTAGAAACCCAAACCACTTAAATATCCAATACTAAGCAGTTGGCTAAATATATTGTGAGTCCATTCATAGAATCAAAAACACTACATGATCCTTAAAAAATGATTATGTAGAATTCTAGTAATTGATCTGAAAAAATGATATGTCATAAAAGAAAAAAAGACAGAAAAAAAAGGAAAAAGGCCAGTTACAAAATAGTCTGCTAGTATGATTTATTTTAGATATATTGGTATGTAATTTGAACTTCAAAACAACCTAAAACTATATGCACTGAAATGTCACTGTATCTCCATGAAATTTGGTCACAGATTATGATTTTCTTTTTTTGCAATTGCATTTTTTAATTATTTATACTGAAAATGTCTTTCTTGAAATAAAAAATAAAATAGGAGGGCAAACTTATTTTATCTTGGGTAGGTGGAAAAAGGGAAATGAGGTGACTACGATCAGTAGCAAAGAAAGGAGGGATACTAACTTATTTATTAAGGAAACGCTAAGTGAAATCTATATAAAGAAAGCACCAAGGTCAAAGTTAAAGCATGGGCAGTTTTAATATAAAAGGGGGAAATCAGGCCATGCTTCTCTGTCAGTTCTGGCCCCCTCCCCAATTTGGGAGAGGTGGATTCCCCTTTTCTCTCTCTCTCTAGTCTACTTTCTAAATAAACCATGTTTTCCAATTAAAAAAAAAAAAGGAAAATCTTTACCAAAAAAATCATTTCTTAGATACTGAAATAAAGAATCAAATAGATGGTCTTGAAGTAGTTTTATAATTTCTGCATATCCTGCTGGGCACAGTGGCTCATGCCTATAATCCCAGCACTTTGGGAGGCTGAGATGAGAGGATTGCCTGAGCCCACAGGTTTGAGACCAGCCTGGGCAACTTGGTAAGACCTCTTCTCTACAATAAATCAAAAAGTTAGCGGGGCATGGTGGCGTGTGCCTGTAGTTCCAACTACTTGGAAGGCTGAGGTGGAGGGATCACCTGAGCCCAGCAGGTCAAGGCTGCAGTGATTACTTTTTTAAGTGTCATCTAAAGTGATTAACTGGAACCCTAAGCCATTGTTTCCTTCAAATATGTCCAGACTATTTCCACAGATTTATATACTGAGGGATTCTAGAGGTATCCAAATGTATAAAAAACTAAATTAATCTTTATCTCTTACTCATGACAACCACCAAAGTGAAAGAAAATTTGTTATAGAAAAGACTACAAAGTATTTGAAAGAATTTCCCACTCAGTGACTATAAACTTCAGACTACCAGAAGGGAGTTCTAGTTAAAATATGAGTCAGAACTGTAGCACATTTTTAGCTGGGGAAATGAGGCCAGAGGAGTAGAAAAGAATAGAAATTTAATTTAATAAGAAGAAACAGAATTTTATAACTAGAAGGAAGCTTAGAGTTTTTTTTGTTGTTGTTGGTTTGTTTTTTAATCCAGCCTTATTCCTTCATGTTACAGTTAAGGTGTGTCTAAATAGTATTTTTACTTTCCCAAGGTGGCACAATAATAACTTTCAGGTAGAGGACTATAAACCATGATTCATTTTCCAATGTAAGGTATTCTTTACAATACATTTCAACAGATATTTATAAAATTACCTAAGTTGATCTTTCTTTTCTTATTTCTTCAGGGAAACTCTGCCCACCATGTAGGAATATTCATGGGAAATTGGAGCACAGTGACCAAATTCACCCTCATTGCCTTCCCAGCTCTCTTGGAGATTCGAATATCCCTCTTTGTGCTCCTCTTGTTGACTTACACATTAACAGCAACAGGAAACATGATCATTATCTCCCTGACATGGATTGATCATCGCCTGCAAACCCCAATGTACTTTTTCCTCTGTAATTTGTCTTTTCTGGATATTTTATACACCACTGTCATTACACACCAAAGTTGTTAGCCTGCCTCCTAGGAGACAAGACTATATCTTTCTCTGGCTGCATTTTTCAAACATATTTCTACTTCTTTCTGGGGACAATGGAGTTTATCCTCTTGGCAGTGATGTCCTTTGACCGCTATGTGGCCATCTGTAACTCTCTGCACTACCCCATCATCTTGAACAGCAGGGCCTGCCACTTGCTGATTCTGAGTTGCTGGGTGGGAGCCTTTCTGTCTGTGTTGGTCCCAACCATCGTAGTGACAAAGCTACCTTACTGTAGGAAAGAAGTTAATCATTTTTTCTGTGACATTGCCCCTCTTCTACAGGTGGCATGTATAGACACCTCATTGAGAAGATAAACTTCCTCCTCTCTGCCCTTGTCATCCTGAGTTCTCTGGCATTCACTACTGTGTCCTACATTTATATTATTTCTGCCATACTGCACATCCCCTCAGCTCACGGCCGTCAAAAAGCATTTTCTACCTGCACTTCTCACATCACTGTTGCTTCCATTGCTTACGGGAGCAATATCTTTGTGTATGTGAGACCTAATCAGAAATCCTCACTGGATTTTGACAAGGTAGCTGCTGTCCTCATCACAGTGGTGACCCCTCTTCTGAACCCTTTTGTCTACAGTTTGAGGAATAAAAAGGTAAAGGAAGTGTTGAGAGAGACAATGAACATAATCATGTCCTTAATACTAAGGAAAACTTGACACTAATGTATAATATATCATACATAATCCTTATCTTCAATACATTTCATTCTGAATATACTGGTGTGTCAGTATGCCAGAAACCTGAGACAGTGCTACAGGATAAGCAATGACCATGTCAAACTGAAAGAAAACATGACTCATGTTTGGGGGGTTGGGGAGGATATCCAATACATGAAGTATCTTGTATGTTTATAACAATACAATGAAAAGAAATTAGCAGGGATTCAGAGAACTGGTTACATTTTTTTTTTATTTTCTAGAGACTTTTACCATGTTCCAGCTTATCTGAGCCTCAATATCTCCATCTCTAAATGAAATAATATATAATAAATTATCACTACTGGTAGTAAGACATGGAAAGTTAGAAAAATTTAACTTTTTTTTTTTTTTTGAGTTGGAGTCTCACTCTGTCGCCCAGACTGGAGTGCAGTGGCCGCTCCCAGCCACCGCGGCCTCGACCTGCTGGGCTCCGCCAGGCTGAGCCACTGAGCCCGGCTAAAATTTAACTTTTTATTAGGCACTTTTTTATTAGGCACTCAATTTCAAGAGAATCAGTTTTAAGCTCTACTAGCCACATCAAGTAAATATAATGTGAGAAGTGAGAGAAAATGAGGAATGATTCAGGATGATATCAAGCCTCTGGCTACACTGTGTGAAAGGTAGAGATATTCTGTGAGGAAAGGAACATAAGAGGGGCTAGTTAGTAGTAGACCTACTGAATTGGGGGTTTCTGTGGGACATCAAATTATAAACTGTCAGCCGGGCTCGGTGGCTCAGCCTGTAATCCCGCGCCTTTGGGAGGCTGAGGTGGGAGGATTGCCTGAGCCCGCGGGTTCGAGACCCGCCTGGGCAGCGAGACCTCATCTCTACAATAAATCAAAAAATTAGCCGGGAGTGGTAGCGTGTGCCTGCGATTCCGGCTACTTGGAAGTCTGAGGCGGAAGGATTGCCGGAGCCCAGCAGGTCGAGCTGCGGTGGCCGGGAGCGGCCACTGCACTCCAGTTTGGGCGACAGAGTGAGACTCCAACTCAAAAAACAAAAACAAAAAACAAAAAATTATAAACTGTCCATTGGATAATGATTTGAAGCCTAGGCAAAAAGATTTCAGCTAGAAATATGCTTTAGGGAGCTGTCAAATACACTAGTAATAATTAAAGCCATAAAAGTAACTGACATCACCAGGGAAGATGACAAAAGGTGATAACTCACAAATTAGTTCAAGGATGGGTGACCAAAGAAAAATTGGAAAAATATGATACCATGAAATGAGATGAAAGAAAAAGGGTGAATGTTTCAAATAGCATGATAAAGACTGAAAAGTACTTGTTGCATTTAGTGGCAACAAGTCCTGAATTACTTTAGTTTTTAAAAAAGTATAGAATTTGGGGGATAAAATTCAAATACAGTAGGTGGAATAGTGTGTAGATATAAATAAATTGAGAATGTATAGACAACACTTACAAGCGGAATGGTTGCGAAGATAGGCACTATTGTAATATAGATTAAGTATCCCAAAAATTTGTAATCTGAAATGTTCCAATATCTGGAACTTTTTGATGGCTGACATAATGTCAAAGGAAATGCTCACTGGAGCATTCTTGATTTTTGATTTTCAGGGGATACTCAACTGGTAAGTATAATGCAAATATTCCAAAATTTTTTTAAATCTAAAATTCAGCACAGTCCTGTTCCCCAGCATTTCAGATAAGGGACACTCAACCTGTATGAAAGAAACAAAGATTAAAGTAAAGATTATCTTCTAATGGGGGGTGTGTTTTTCTTTTTTTCTTTTTAAAATAATGATTGGAGCCGGGCTTGGTGGCTCAGCCTGTAATCCCACGCCATTGGGAGGCTGAGGTGAGTGGATTGCCTGAGCCTGCGGGTTCGAGACCCGCCTGGGCAGCGAGACCTCATCTCTACAATAAATAAAAAAATCAGCCGGGCGTGGTAGCGCATGCCTGTAATTCTGGCTACTTGGAAGGCTGAGGTGGAAGGATCGCCAGAGCCCAGCAGGTCGAGGCTGCGGTGTCCAGTCTGGTCGACAGAGTGAGACTCCAACTCAAAAAAAAAAAAAAATGATTGGAATATAGTAGTGGGAACAGTCTGAGGCTACAGGAAAGTAAGGAACGGCTAATATAATGGGTTTTCTGGGATGGTCAAAGGCAATGACATCGACAACATTAGTAGAAGAATAGTTGTTGGCAGAGTTTGTATTACTAACTGGAATGGATGCATCCAGAAGTGGAATGATGTCAGGTAACTACATGGTGCAAATTGTCACAGTCCCTTTTAATGGACACCCCAAAGTGAATTTTAAGAAGACATAGAAGCTTGACATTTAACTTCAGGTAGAAAATGACCAAAGGAAAGTATAACTTTAATAATGTGTGCAGAGTAAAGCAAAATAATTAAGTTCATCATCAAGTAATATAAGACATTAATGTACCCAGGACCAAGGACATCATGCATTCAAACATTTAGCAAATATTATTTGGGTGCCTACTATGTACTAATAAACAGAACAGACAAAATCCCTGCCCTCAATGAGCTTAAATTATAGAGGGAGACATACAGTGAATAAAATGAAGAGACAAATTATATAAAAAAAATTATAAAGTCACAAAAGTCATGGAGAAAAATAAAGCAGGAAAACAAATAGGAAATTGAGGAAATGAGTTTTAATTTAAATAAAGTGGTTAAGAAAGCCTTCTCTGAAAAGGTGAATGTGTAAGCCAGGTTGATATCTGAGAGAAAAGGATAGCATGCAGGTAGAACAAACACCCCATGCTGTGGAAACAGTAAGGGAAACAAGACCTTGTGTTACAAATAATCAGCCACTGAGGGCAGAAATCATGAGAGCTTGAGAGTTTCTGCTACTAGATTCCAAGAACCATATGAGCACCAAGATAGGGAACCAAATTCATCAGCACATTGCACTAGAACTAAAAGCCAGAACTAGAAGACTCTACTAACCTCATATTGCTAAGGAATTGGTAATCAAATGTGATAAATATTGACTATATCTAAGAAAATTTATTTTTAAATAAAACCATAGTGCTATTTTTGTTTCTTTTAATAAATTTATTTTATAACAAGTTTGAAGTTAGGCTGGGCTCGGTGGCTCAGCTTATAATCTCAGCACTTTGGGAGGCCAATGCGAGTGGATTGCCTGAGCCCGTCGGTTCGAGACTTACCCAACTTGGGGAGACCTTGTCTCTACAATGAAATCAAAAATTAGCCAGGCGTGGAAGCACACGCCTGTACTTCCAGCAACTTGGAAGGCTGAGGCGGAAGGATCGCCAGAGCCCAGCAGGTCGAGGTTGCAGTGGCCGGGAGCGTGCCTGTCTGTGTGACAGAGTGAGACTTCAACTCAAAAAAAAAATGTTTGAAGTTAAAGATTTTAATTTATGGTTTGGGGGATTTATGTGTTTATATGTACATACATACATCAGCTTATTATAAATTTTATTGCGAGGCACATAATTTACAAATAATAATAAAATATGTATTATTCTTTATTATAAATTATATATAACCAATTGATTCTTACAGAATGTTTACTGATTTTTGATGAACTCTTGTATTCATAACCCACTTATGGCTACAACTGACAAATAAATACAGTTCTAACGTGGGCATTAGTTGATATTTTAATTTATGTTAATGAGTCGGAGTTATGTTCATGAGTTAATAAGAAAGTGAAACAACAAAAAATATGGAACTCTACACATTTTTCAGTGATGTGAAGAAGTAACTTATTTGCTAAATCAGGTAATAGGGTTTTTTTTTCCTTTTTTTTAAATTTTAGGTTCAGGGATTACGAGTTTGTTACATGAACATGCTGTGTACTGGTGAGGATTGAGCTTCAGGTGACCCATTCCCCAGAGAGTAAACATTATACTCAATAGGTAACTTCTGAATCCTAACCCTCCTCCCTCCTTCCCCATTGTCTGCGAATTCCATCTTCATGGCCATTTAACTCTCACATATAAGTGAGAACATACGGTATTTGGTTTCCTGTCTCTGAGTTAGTTCAGTTAGAATGATGTTCTCCATCTCCATCCATGTTGCTGCAAAGGACATGAATTCATTTTTTTATGGCTACATAATATTCCATGGTGTGTATATAGCACATTTTCTTTATCTAGTCCATCATTGATGGGCACTTAAGGTTGGTTCCATGAGTTTGCTATTCTGAACAGTATTGCAATGAACATATGAGTACGGGTATCTATTTTATATAATGATTTCTTTTCCTTTGGGTAGATACCTAATAGCGGGGTTGCTGAATAGAATGGTAGTTCTATTTTCATTTATTTGCGAAACCTCCATACTGTTTTCCATAGAGGTTGAGCTAGTTTACAATCCCACCAACAGTGTATGAGCATCCCCTTTTTTCTCCACACCAACATTGGTTGCCAAGAAACCTGTCATAAAATGTCCTTGATATCTGATTTTTTTAATCATATAATACACAGTATTATTAATATGATCATCTTCATTATCATTATTATTAATATAGGTACTTGATTATATCTGTTAATTAACTAATATCAAATGATTGAATTCGTTACAAAAAGTGACTTTGTTCCTATCTATGGAGAACTACTCTGCTGAAGTACCAGAGATAGTTGTCAAAGTACCTTGTTTTTTATGAACCTTGAGCACCTAGCAATGATATAAAGAATACCTGCCAGACAACAAGTTCCCAATAGTTATACTGAAGGTCAGATTTGTTAGTCCTTTTCTCAGTCCCTATATCTTTTGTGATCTAAATCTTCTCTCTGAATTTGTCTGGCTATGAACAAAAAAAGGTAAGATTTTGTTTACCTTTTTGTTTACCATTGTATATGCAATGATCATGTTTCTTCAGAATTTATTATTCAGTCAGGTATTTATTTATACATAAAGGATGCATTGAGTATACTTATTGAATCATGGTCCTGGAAAAGTTACTTAATCTCTTGTATCTCAGTTTCCTTAAGTAATAAATAAATTTCATAATAATTTTTATGTTGTAAGGTTAAGGCAGGATAAACTTGAAAGTACTTATATCAGTGTATGATGTAAAAATACTAAATAAATATTATCTATTCTTTTTTAGAACTCTATGTAGAATGACATAGAGAGTGCTCATAATACAAAGATAAATAGAATATGATCTCCACTTCTAAGTAAATCATATTTTAGTTTGCGATAAAAGGACATACAAGAAAACTTATAAATGATACATTCTAAAAATAAAGACCTTTGGGAGGCTGAGGTGAGTGGATTGCCTGAGCCCGCGGGTTTGAGACCCGCCTGGGCAGCAAGACCTCATCTCTACAATAAATCAAAAAATCAGTCGGGCGTGGTAGCGCATGCCTGTAATTCCGGTTACTTGGAAGGCTAAGGCAGATGGATTGCCGGAGCCCAGCAGGTCAAGGCTGCGGTGGCCGGGAGCGGCCATGCACTCCAGTCTGGGCGACAGAGTGAGACTCCAACTCAAAAAAAAGAAAAATAAAGAAACTAATACTTCTATTTGGGCGATGATGGAGTAACAGAGATTTTATTGTGCCTTTGACTTAAACAACTAGTAAATGGCAAAAATACGTACAGCAAATATTTTCAGACATTACACAACAAGCAATACAAGATGGTGATTAATGAGAGAAGAAACACAAAACAAGGTAATCCCCACAACTGCCTGAATTCACAATCCATTTGAGCACATTTCTAACAATTTTAATATATTTTTCTCTTTTTTGTCTCTATAGTATTAGGGTAGTATTAAGTATGTACAACACTGCCATAGATGTTTCTTTATTTTACTCAAAGAACAGTTTCACGAGCTGGAAGGGATGTGAGGTTTCTTAAGAGCACCAAAATTATTCAGATATGTTCTACTGAATCAACTGACACTGCTTGCATTCTGCTGGACTTATGTGCATTAGGGATGCTGGATCATTTCTATCCTGCAGCATAAGGGGAGTATTCAAACAGGCTGGCAGTTTCTCTGAAGACAAAGATTAGAGTTTGGGGAGGCCAGGGTGACTTGAATTTGCTTGTAAGAAGGACAGAAATGAGAAAGTTTCATAGAAACCGAACATTGGAGATAGTCAGACAGATCCGCTGGAGACTTTGGCTAAATATAGATCTAACCTAGCATGAAAAGAAATTACCTGAAGATGTGAAAGAATCCATGAGAAATCAATAGGCCAAATAATTCCCAGTATTCACATAGGGATGGAAATAGTTTGGTCCATTTGAGCAAAAAGATCTTTTAATATTTAGAGCATTAGGTAGAGTAATGAAGATAAATTATCTCTAGAGCAAAAGCAAACCTAGTTTTAAAAAAGAAGAAAGGCCGGATGTGGTGACTCAACCTGTAATCCCAGCACTTTGGGAGGCCGAGGGGAGAGGAATGCCTGAGACCTGGGGTTCGAGACCAGCCTGGGCAACGTGGTGAGACCTCGTCTAGCCAGGCATGGTGGCAGGCATCTGTAGTTCCAATTACTTGGAAGGATCACCTAAGCTCAGCAGGTCAAGGCTGCCATAGCTGTGAGCGTGCCACTGCACTCCAGCCTGGGCAACAAGAGTGAGACTCCAACTCAAAAAAAAAAAAACAAACTTAAAATAAGACTTCAGAGGATCAGACCTGTCCACAAGTAACTTAATTGCCTAGGAGAGCACAGGCTGGCACACCTTAAAAGATTACAACCAAATCTATAAATTTAAAATTTACAACATCCAGCATCTAAACAAAAGTGTCTAAGCATATTTTTAAAAAGCAAGATACCATATACCAGAAGGAAAATCATCAAAAGAAACAAGCCTAGAAATAGTGGGAATTAACAGGCAAAAAAATATTTAAATAGCTGTGTGCCCAAACATGTAGAAAATACAGTGATTAAAAAGAATTTTAAAAAAGGAAAATATACCAGGTGCGGTGGCTCAAGCCTATAATCCCAGCACTTTGGGAGGCCAAGGCAAGAGGATTGCCTAAACTCAAGGATTCGAGAGGAACCTGGGCAACTTGGTGAGACCTCATTACTACAATAAATCAAAAAATAAGCCAGGCGTGCTAGCAAGTGCCTGTAGTTCCAGTTACTAGGAAGGCTGAGGCAGAAGGATCAACTGAGCTCAGCAGGTTGAGGCTGCAGTGGCCATAAGCGTGCTGCTTGCACTCTAGCCTGGGCAACAGAGTGACACTCTGACACACACACACACACACACACACACACACACACACACAGAGGAAGATACAGTGATCTAATTATTAAATTATTAAAATTAAAAATATTTAACACATTTATCTTATAAATATTCCCAAATGGCAGTCACCATCATAATTATTATTATCATCATAATCATTTTCTTTTTCCTACACTTTTATGACTTTAGATGTCTTTCTTGTATTTTGTTTTTTGCTAACATCCATTATTCTTACACAGAATTAACCACCATGACACCATATCCTCAAGGCAATAGACAAAGAGCTTTATAGAAAATGTCTTTTTTTGGGCCGGGCTTGGTGGCTCACCTGTAATCCCGGCACTTTGGGAGGCCAAGATGAGTGGATTGTCTGAGCCCACGGGTTCGAGACCCACCTGGGCAACTTGACGAGACCTCATCTCTAGAATAAATAAAAAAATCAGCCTGGTGTGGTAGCGCGTGCCTGTAGCTCCAGCTACTCGGAAGGCTGAGGTGGAAGGATCGCCAGAGCCCAGCAGGTCGAGGCTGCGGTGGCCGGGAGCGGCCACTGCACTCCAGTCTAGGCGACAGAGTGAGACTCCAACTCAAAAAAAAAAAAAAGAAAAAGAAAATGGTTTTTGTCTGAAATTCAATGCACAGATTTATAAACAAAATGTTCATAAAAGACAGTTTCGATTTATCCTTCTATTTATTTCCCTTGCTTGGAGGATTACATGTGGGAGGTGAGACCCAGTTTCCTCTTGGTCTCACCAATCTGTAAAGGAGGTCACTTCCGCACCTTGGGAGGCTGAGGTGAGTGGATTGCCTGAGCCCACGGGTTCGAGACCCACCTGGGCAACTTGGCGAGACCTCATCGCTACAATAAATCAAAAATTAGCCGGGTGTGGTAGCGCGCACCTGTAGTTCCAGCTCCTTGGAAGGCTGAGGCGGAAGGATCGCCGGAGCCCAGCACGTTGAGGCTGTAGTGGCCAGGAGCGGCCAATGCACTTCAGTCTGGGCGACAGAGTGAGACTCCAACTCAAAATAAATAAATAAATAAAATTTTTCAAGTGTCATTGGATCTTTCCCATCTCACCCAGACACATACCACAGGCTCTTACTCTCCCATGTGCTTACTACCAAGTGTTTCTTGGAATCGCTGAGCAGTCCTTATATATTTATGAACTGTCACTTCATATTATCTGGCTCTGGCTTTCCTTCACTAATTTACACTGTCTTTGAGAAAAGAGCTTCCTCATTGTCTCTGCAGCCTATTCCACCCATAAGAAAATAGATGTCAGTGACAAGAGCGCTTTCAATGATCCTCAAACAGCAGATGACTGAGATGGTAGATATGCGGATCTGTTTGCTGGTATTCCTACTGTAACCAAAGCAGAAAATAGGAGAATCCCCATTATCCCTGCTTATCTACCTTGGCCACAGATGTAGGGTGTTTTATGAGCCATATCTCAGTGAGTCCTTCACTTTCTTCAGATGGTCTTTCTTTTTTGTTGTTGTTGTTGTTTAACGAATTATCATAAATACTCATGTACTTAACACCCAGATCAAAAAATAAAACATCACCAATACCCAGAAGCCCCTACATGATCCTCTCCCATCACAGACTTCTCCAACCCACCCATAGGTAACCACTCTCTTACTATTGTAATGACCTTTTATTTGCTTTTCTTTACAGTGTTACATCCATACATACCTCCCCAATCAATGGAGTTTGACTTTAACTCTCTTTGAACTTTGAATGGAATGAGTATGTATGTATTTTGTGTGTGTGTCTGACTTCTTTCAACATTATATGTTTGGGTTATATGTTGAATTATGTAAAATTAAAAGACATTACAATTTTACAATCCATCTACATTGTATGTAGCTGTAGTTTATTCATTTTATTGCTGTGTAATATTCTGTGAATATGCCACAACTTATCTACAGTTGATGGGATGTTTGAGTCATTTCAGATGATCTTTCTATTCATAATTTTAGAAATGAATTCATGGCTGAGCACAGTAATTTATGCCTATAATCCCACTTTGGGAGGCCAAAATGAGAGGACTGCCTGAGTCCATGGGTTCAAGACCAGTCTGGGCAACTTGGTGAGACCTAACCTCTACAAAAAAATCAAAAAATTAGCCAGGTGAAGAGGTGCACACCTGTAGTTCTAGCTACTTGGAAGGCTGAGGTGAAAGGATCGCCTGAGCCCAGCAGGTTGAGGCTGCGGAGGTTGTGTGCATGCCTCTACACTCGAGCCTGGGTGACAGAGTGAGACTCTGATTTAAAAAAAAAAAAAAGAAATGAATTCACATGGCTCGGTTAAATAACCAATATCTGAAAGAGATACCGTGTTATCTTCCTCATTCTGATGATTCCCACAAATGCCCACCGTTTCTAACCAAAATTCTCATGTGAATTAAGTCTAGATTTCTTTGACAACAAGTGTATCACATATTTTTAACCTCTGTCTAGGACCCTAATGCACATAAGTTGAACAGAATTCAAGCAGCATCAACTGATTCAGTAGAGCATGTCTGAGTTACTTTGGTGTCCGTAAGAAGCCTCATCCCTTCCAGCTCATGCAACTGTTCTTTGAGTAAAATAAAGAAACAACTAGGGCAGTATTGTACATGCTTGGTACTTCCCTACACAATACAGAGACAAAGAAGAGTAAGATACATTAAAATTTTGGAAATACAATACTCAAGAGTGACTTAGAGCTTGAAAGATTGTTAACATGTATTAGAAAAATCATCTACATATTCTCATATTTAGAAATTTAGCATGTAGTTTTCCAATATCAAACACAGGAAAATAAAATAGAAAAAATGGATTCAATAATACATACATTTTAAAAGCAAACTGAAAATCCATTCTCTTAATCAAATAATTTACCAGGATTATACCTTACTGCTAGAAATTTCATGCTTTTTTTATACCTCTAGTTACTTATTTGTTTTCATAGTTAAATACCATAAGAAAATTCTTGTACCTCTTGAGATTAAATTATTTTTTTTATTTTTTTTTATTTTTCAATCCATATTTTATTGTATCAATATGTCTCAGAATCCAGATCTTCGTTAGCAACACACACCAACCATTAGGGGGACTGCAAAATATACACACGCACACACCATCCAGTTCCATCCAATTTGCCTCCTTCTCCAATCAGAAGAGGAGCAATTAGCAAGTTCATTGTATTACACAACTCTGGGGAGGGGTGGAAGGGGGTTACTACTCACATTGTAGTCTATGGCATACTTCAAATTCGAGATATATTAGGGTCTAGGTGTCTTGGTGCTTTGGATGTGATACGTGAGCCAGTTAAAATTGAGTATCTGTGGTGCAGAAGATAAGCCTGGACTTATCCTTCCCCTGCCATAATTCACACATTAAGACATTAATGGTACAGGGAAGAGAGGCATGAAATTTTTGTTTTAGGACTATGGCTCTGGGTTTTAGGGACAAATATTCATTCTTTCCCTGAGGTGCTTTCCTTGAATTCCTTTTTCTGCTTCTTAATGCCATCAGAGAGGTAAAATATTAAGAACCAATACTAGTTGGGAGCAGCAGCTCATGCCTATAATCCCAGCACTTTAGAAGGTGGAAGCGAGAGGATTGCCTGAGCCCAGGGGTTCAAGACCAGCCTGGGCAGCTTGGCAAGACCTTGTCTCTACAATAAGGCAAAAAATTAGCCGGGCATGGTGGCCGCACCTGTAGTTCCAGCTACTTGGAAGGCTGAGGTGGAAGGATCACCTGAGACCAACAGGTCAAGTCTGTAGTGGCTGTGAGCGTGTCACTGCACTCCAGCCTGAGTGACAGAGACTCCAACCTCCTCCCCCCCCCCCAAAAAAGAAACCAATACTAGGGTGTGAATTTAAGCACCTTTTAGTTATGGAGCTACTTTCTTTAATAGCAAAGAATCTTAACATGTACCACATCACCCAACTCAGCCATTGAGACAATACATTGAGGTTGGGTTCCAAGGCCAATAAAAAGAGTATTTAATTTCTCAACCTTGTCCTCCAGGGACTCATGGGAGAGGCTGCAGCTGCTGTAAACAGCTGGTCACAAAACTGAGAATTTAGTACCATGGGTCCCAGTCATCTCTTTTTCCATTGATTTCCACTTTAGAGACAAACCTTACACTTTTAAGAGAAGTGTATTCCACAAATATGAGTAATTATGCTTTTTATTATTTACAAATTATCTCCTGGATAACAGGAATTTAATATTGAGGCTTTTAAAGTTTAATATAAACCGGGCTTGGTGGCTCAGCCTCTAATCCCGCGCCTTTGGGAGGCTGAGGTGAGTGGATTGCCTGAGCCCGCGGGTTCAAGACCTGCCTGGGCAGAGAGACCTCATCTCTACAATAAATAAAAAAAATCAGCCGGGCATGGTAGCGCGCGCCTGTAATTACGGCTACTCGGAAGGCTGAGGTGGAAGGATCGCCAGAGCCCAGTGGGTCGAGGCTGTGGTGGCCAGGAGAAGCCACTGCACTCCAGTCTGGGCAACGGAGTGAAACTCCAAATCAAAAGAAAAAAAATTTTAATATAGTTGGCATGTATACAATTCAATAACTCAGATGACAATTTATTTCCAATTTCCAACCTAGAAGGGTCATGGAATGAAAAGCTTAAAATTTCATTTAACAAATAATTTTTAACAAAATGAAAAACGAAGTCTCCTATATCAGTTTGTGACAGGAAGTCATGTATGGCCCAGTCTCTAAACTTATAAAAGTGTTCTCATGGTCATGAATATTAATAAGAAATAAGCATAAAATTGCAGTTGAGGCTTGGGTTACATGGCATATTGACAGAGACTGTAATTGTATACTCTATTCTTCACGCATGAGAACATACTACAACTACACAGTGCCAGAGAGGGTACTGGCAGGAGAAGTACACAGCTGTCTGCTACATCTGGACCATCACAAAGATTCACAGAAAAAAGAGCTATGGACATGAACAGCTGAGGCTGATGCCAAGCTGATGGAGATTAGAGATGTAAAAATCTGACCAGAGACTAACCTTGAAAAGACTAGACATGACAAAGTACACTATGGCTTAGAACTAGTTATTAAATGAGACAAACTAGAACAGTAGTTGCATGCAAGTAATAAAATTTCTATTCAAGGCCAGGCGCAGTGATTCATGCCTATAATCCCAGCACTTTGGGAGGCTGAGGCGAGTGGATTGCCTGAGCCTGCGGGTTTGAGACCAGCCTGGGCAACTTGGCAAGACCTCATCTCTACAATAAATCAAAAATTAGCTGGGCGTGGTAGCACGCACTTATAGTTTCAGCTACTTGGAAGGTTGAGGCAGAAGGATCACCTGAGTCCAGCGGATGGACACTGAGGTGGCTGTGAGCATGCCACGGAGTGAGACTCCAACTCAAAAAAAAGAAAAAACAGAGAGTTACAAAGCGTGTCATTGAAACCATTCAGAATGATCAGCAAGTTCTTGATTTTTCTTTTGTTTCTCTTTTTTTTCTTTTTTTTTCTTTCTTTTGACCCTAAAGAAGATAGTTCAGTTAATCATACACTTTAGGCCAACCTATCTTATTCCCTTTTTATCCCTTTTCCCAACTCTTCCTTGCCTTTCCTTGTAACTGAGAATTTCCATTTCAGTTTTTACAGATTTAAGCCTTTTTCTCTCTTAGCCTACAATTCAAAGACCTTTTTCCCCTTTCTAATCTAATTGTGTAATTGCTTGAGAAATTCTAGAGGCTATTCCAGAGACTGACTTCAGAATTACAGAGAATGGAGACTCCACCACAGAATTCTTCATTGTTTAGTAGTCACCTTAAGGCGATTAATCTACAACCTAGCCACAAGCAGGATGGCATTGGCCAGCTCTCCAGGTGGACAACAATTTACGATAACTCTCAAAGGAAGACCAGCTCCATGTGCTGATCCCAGATATGCCTGAATGTACTTTAAAATTTGGGGCTTTCCTGGCTAGGCGCAGTGGCTCATGCCTATAATCCCAGCACTTTGGGAGGCCAAGGTGAGAGGATTACCTGAGTCCACGGGTTTGAGACCAGCCCGGGCAACTTAATGAGACCTCATCCCTACAATAAATTTCTCAAAAAATTAGCCAGGTGTGGTGGCACATGCCTGTAGTTCCAGCTACTTGGAAGACTGAGGCAGAAGCATCACCTGAGTCCAGCAGGTCGAGGCTGCGGTGGCCATGAGCGTGCCACTGCACTCCAGCCTGGGTGACAGAGTGAGACTCCAATTCAAGAAATAAAATAAAATGTTAGACTTGTCCTTAGCCTAAAATTTTGGAATGACTTTGTTGAGGCATAAGCCTGGCCGTTTCCCCATCTACTGCCTTTTGGAATAAAGTCACCTTCCACTACGTCTAGTGCTTGTTCATTTGGTCTGACAGGCAATAATTATGTGTATAAATTCCTATATAATGAGTCTTATTGTCTGGTGTTGACTAAGACTGCCTTAACAAAGGCTATACCCAGAGATGTAAATCCCTATTTACTCCCTTTCTTTGAGCTATATAGTGTCAATGTAATCGGACATCTTGTGATTTGCATAACCTTTGCAATGCATGATATCTTAGGCCTTATAAACTTTCTTTACTCTAAATGTTACTATCTAAATGTAAAATGCAGCAGTAACTCAAGTTCTACATAATGCTCTGCTGGTCAATTGGCTAATGTATAGGTACTCACAATTCTGGACTATAAAAGTGAACTGTATACCTAACTCTGAATTATGCCTCACAATTTTAAAATTAAAATTAAAAAAATTAAGTGAACTATAAAAGCCTAGAGGACAGCCGGGATCGGTGGCTCAGTCTGTAATCCCGCGCCTTTGGGAGGCTGAGGTGAGTGGATTGCCTGAGCCCGCGGGTTCGAGACCCGCCTGGGCAGGCGAGACCTCATCTCTACAATAAATCAAAAAATCAGCCGGGCGTGGTAGCGCGCCTGTAATTCCGGCTACTCGGAAGGCTGAGGCAGAAGGATCGCCGGAGCCCAGCAGGCGAGGCTGCAGTGGCCAGGAGCAGCCACTGCACTCCAGTCTGGGCAACCGAGTGAGACTCCAACTAAAAAAAAAAAAAAAGCAAAAAATAACAGGTATTGTTGAGGCTGCAGAGAAAAGGGAATGTTTCTATGCTGTTGGTGGGAATATAAGCTAGTTCAACCTTCGTGGAAAGCAGTGTGGTATTTTCTCAAAGAACTAAAAATTGAACTACCATATGATATAGCAACCCCACTTCTAGGAATATGCCCAAAGGAACATAAATCGCTCTACCAAAAAAGACACCTGCACACAAGCCCAAAGCTGGGAACAACAGATGCTGGACATTGCTACAGGAAGGAGGGAGAGAGGAGGAATAAGGAGCACCCAACCACACACTGAGTACCAGGTCCACTACCAGGGGGACAGAGGTCTTGCTAGAAGCCCAAACCTCACCTTAACACAATTTACTTATGTAGTAAACCCCCACATGCACCCCACAAATCCTTAATTTTGAAGTAACTCAAATTTATTAGTTATTTGCCTTATGGCTTATAATTTTGAACTTTAGTTTAACATCAAAACAAAAGCACCCCACCACAGATTACAAAGCTGTTTCCTATATTTTCTTCTATATTGGTTTTACAGGGATTTTTTTCCAAAATGAGAAACTTTAATCTATCTGAAGTCTTTCTTTATGTGATAAGTTTTATAGTGTCAAATAAGGACTAAACTGATCTTTCTTCTCTTATCCAAATTCCTAAGTGGCTTGAGGAGTCACTGTACAATAATGACTTACCAGGTAGGATTTTATTATCCTATTACCCTATATCCTAAAGTTAATTTCCAACCTGACTCTGGCATAACATCAAATAACAAATAAGGAAGAAAATCAAAGTATTTTATAGCTCTGCAAAGCCATCTCTTTGGGACTCCTAAGAACCTTGGAAGACATTTATCTATCCGCTCAGAAGTCTGCCACATATAGAACTTCATTTACACATCAACAAACCTGGCCCATTATCTGGCCCATTTTCTTAACAAAATATCTCCTCCACTGATTTACTAAATTCCTTAGAAAGGAACTACAATTACCAGTCAAGAAATCTTTGAATCCACATATGACCTGCAAGCCCTCACTTGGAAATGTTCCTTTTTCTTGGACCAATCCAATGAATATGTCACAAGTATTGATTTATGGTTTCTTGTAACTTTTGCCTTCCTAAATTTATATAACAAATCCACCATTCAACCACAGTGGGTATTCAGGACCTCCTGAAGAAGGGTGTTCCTGGGCTTAATTCCTCAAGTTTGGTTCAAAATAAACCATCTTGAAATACTTTATATTAAAGTTTGGCTCCTTTTTGTCAACACAAAAGACAAAATTACAATGAATTTAATTATAGATCTAATTGGCTTGTATTTGTGATGCATAAATTGGAACAGCCTCTGAAAGGGTTTAGTCTTTTTGTCTCAATATAACCATTAGAAAGCGTTCAGACATTCTACTGTAGCCTATTCCATCCTCCTCTGCAAATCTCCTTCAGATGCAAGACCAGGACAACCCAACCATTCATGGTTTAGCATAATAATCTCTAGTAAACTCTTGATTCCTTGTCAAGGCCAAAGTCATAAGAGTTTGTGAGTTGCAAATGTCTGAGTTTGTGAATTACAAATGTCTAACAAGTCTCTTGCAGGAACACCCCCCCCCTTAACCTAATCAACCCTCTGTGAACTACATGACACGAAGAAGCCCCACCATGGCAGCAATCATGTGACTACCCCACCCATCTGCCTGCTGTCCATCACCTGACATCATCAGTACCAGCGCTTGTCTGCCACTTTGTGATGACGTGGAAGCGGACCACCACCCCATCACCTGCAATCGCCTAATGATCTTCCCCCATCAAGGGGATTGGTTAAAAGGACTCAACCACAAGCAACCAGCGGCCATTGCCTTGCTAGAGTCTGGTGTGGCCATGTGCTCTTTGAGCCATGGCTGTCGCCATGCTTCCTGGCTTTGTTCCCCCTCCCCCACCTTGGGGAAGTGAATCGTCCTTCTTCCTTCTCTTTCTCTCTCTAATCTACTTTTAAATAAACGTTTCTTTCTTAACCTTTTTGTGTGTCACAATTCTTTGCATTTGCTCAGATCTCTGGGTTCCCAGAGTGGCACCTCCGGCTTGCCCCATCCATTCTCTGTGCTGTGCCCCTTGTAGACCACTGTGCTGCGCCCCTTGCCCCATCCATTTTCCCTCACCCTAACAGCCTCCATTCTACAAAATAGAATGGGAGCTCCCAATGGGTAATAGCTAAACAGTAGACTTTTTAGATGAGAACAAGGAAACAATAATAGGGAAAAAAAACTAATTGGTTAACACCAGGCTACTTTGTTGTCAGAGGACTTTTTGTAGATGGAACTTCTTTATTACAATGACTCAGGTGACTGAAATCTACTATTTCCAGGAAAAAAGTGATGTGATTGGGATGCCTGCTTCCTTAATGTTTCGGTTTGATTATATGGCATTTAATATGAGTGACTTTATTGTGATTTGGTCTGGTTTGTTGAGGTCTAGTGCAGGAGTTGAGACCAAAACAATGGCATCTCATTATTTTTACTTGATAGTAGGAAAACAATTTCAATTTTCACTTCTCTTTGGCATTCTATAAGTCCATTCAATTCAATATCTGAAAAATTTATCTCCATGATATTCTCAAATATATCCTCTTTTTTTTTCCTCTCTCCTACTGGGACCTGTCTGAATCTTAGTTTCTGTTTCATTTTATTTAATATGTTCATCTTATTATCCTTCTTGTTTTTAATATTTTCATCTTGTTATCCTTCTTGTTTTTAATATGTTCATCTTGTTATCCTTGTTATCCTTGCCTTCTGGTGAGTCCTCAAAGTGATCTTCTAACTCACTAATGGTTCTTCAGCTCTATTAATTCTATAATTTATTGTATTTTTATTTTAATTTATATATTTTGCATATTAACCTTCCCTGTTTGGTTCTTGCTTGTTATCTCAGGTTTTTTTTTCCCCCTAGTATTTTATCATTAGTCCTGGATACTTATTTTGTATATTTTAAATTCTTGTTCTATTAGTAATTCTACTTAAGTTGGTATATAATGTTGTTGGACTTTTTTTTGTTTGTTTGTTTATAATCAATATTTTTTTATTATGATGTTGTGGGGTACAGTTAAGGGTTAGGTATACAAATATGTTTCATTCAGGCACCCTGTTGTTGGACTTTTTTTAAGTAAAAGCTTTACTCCAAAGGCATGTTTTAGTCTTTCAGTCTGGTTAACTAAGACAGTGGTCTACAAACTATAATCCATAGGCCAAATCTGACCCACTGCTTGTGTTTATAGATAAAAGTTTACTGGAACACAGAAACACCCATATATCTAAATATTAACTACAGCTGCTTTAGCCCTACAAAGGCAGAAAGCTGAGTAGCTGCAACAGAGACCATATAGCTCACAATGTCTAAAACATGTACTATCTGGTAATTTACAGAAAAAGTCAGTTGACTCTGATTTAAGTGCAGAGTGATGCCATGAACCCATCATTTTTAGTCACTACTGCTCCATCAGACCACATCTCTAGATATCACATTTGAGATGACTCCCCTAATACACAAGCCCTAAGATTTGCAGGGGAGCAGGGAAGGCCTGAGGCATTTGTGTGGCTGGTCAGTTCACACCTGTTTCCATCAGCTCCTCACTCAACAAGGATTTTGCACTGTCCTGATATTTCATGGCTGGACTGTTGCTACTTGTTTCTGTCATAATAGGGCAGGCAATGATTGTCAAAAGTCATTTTGGGTGAAAAGTGAAAGAGAATTTACAAACATTCTTTCAACATAGCCTCTCAGGGCCTCTGCTTTCTGCCCTAGGAAATAAGTGCAACTATCCACCTAATCCAAATTTAAAAAAGGATGACCTTGGCAACCTCCTCGGGTCCTCTCCCACTGTGAGAGATTTTCTGTCCTCTCAATAAATCCTGCTTTCTTAAAAAAAAAAAAAAATGACCTTCTCCTTCTTTGAAGTTGTCCAGGTTTTGTTGTTACTGTTCCATAGTAATTGTTAGATTCTGTAAACCATACTTTCCTCTTTAATTTCTCCTGAGTTGATTTTGTGTGAGCAAGCCAGAAATATGTGTGGCTTCACCTCACTGACAGAAACCAGAAGTCTCTGGTAGCGATATAGAGTAAGTCCCTCTCTGTGACAATATCTTTCATATGCCCGTCTCCACTCATTCCCAGTCCCTTCCAATGTACAAAACCAATAACTCAGAGAAAGAATTGGAGCCAAGAGATGAGAGGAAGTGAAACTTTCAGTGATTTTTTTTCGGGAGTCTCATCTGGTGGTCCTTCTTATGGACTCCAGTCAGGTTATGACATAGATTACTTGCCAGTTAGCATAAAAAGTGTCCACAGATCTTCAGGAGTTTACAACATCCTGACACCATAGGATGCAGCTTATAAAACATCTTCTCCAACATTCAGCACATACATTTCACACCAAATTTCATAAACCTTACATCACATTCAGCACATACACTTCATACAATCTTACAAATGCAGAGAAGGAAAAGGACTCCACCTGTAACTGACTATGATCCCAAATGGACACCATAAAAATATTCCAGGCAGAAAAAAATCAGAAGCACTCTTCTGGAAAGGAAAGTAGATGCCAGCCAGATGTGGAGGCTCACACCTATAGTCTCAGCACTCTGGGAGGCTGAGGTAGAAGGATTGCTTAGCCTGGGAGTTTGAGGCCAGACCAGCCTAGGCAACATAGCAAGACCTTGTCTGTACAAAAAATAAAATCTAAGTCTGGTGTGGTGACACATACCTATACTCCCAGCTACTGTAGAGGTTGAGGCGGAAGGATTGCCTGAGCCCAGAAAAGTCGAGACTGTGGTTAGCCATGATCATGCCACTGTATTCCAGCCTGGCTGACAGAATGAAACCCTGACTCAAAAAAAAAAACAAAAGAAAAGAGGCTGGGCTCAGTGGCTCAGCCTGTAATCCCAGCACTTTGGGAGGCCAAGGCAAGTGGATTGTCTGAGCCCGCGGGTTCGAGACCAGTCCAGGCAACTTGGCAAGACCTTGTCTCTACAATAAATCAAAACTTAGCCAGGTGTGGTAGTGCAGGCCTGTAGTTCCAGCTACTTGCAAGGCTGAGGCGGAAGGATCACCAGAGGCCAGCAGGTCGACTGATGCTGGGATGGCCGTGAGTATGCCACAGCACTCTGGCCTGGGTGACAGAGTAAGACTCCAACTCAAAAAAAAAAAAAAAAAAAAAGAAAAGAAAATAGATTCGGAATGGCAAAAAAGAAAAGAAAATAGATGCAGAATGGCCACCCCCCACCTGCTATGACCCCACCTTACCAGATAAGGGATGCCCTAAACACAAATAAGGAAGGCAAGTAAACAAAAAATAATAATTATACGTCATCAAGCACAATCTGAGAGTACCTTAAGAAGAACTTGTGAGATATTCGGGGGATATATTCTGTGCTAATCACTGAAAAAGAGAAACAAGACATTTTAAAGTTAGAAAGGACAAAGAGGTAAAGAATGCAGCAAAGAGAGGCTTGCATCTTCCATTTACATGTGGGTGCCCTCTTTTAAGCTCTCCTGACATAATGCAAACAAAGGGATAAAGTTCCATGAATCATCTTGAGTTTTCTCAAATCCTTTGAATGAAGAGGCAACTAATTAATACAGATTCCCTAAATGTATAAGGCTTGATTGCAACATAAAGAAAGAAAAATTAAGACAGGATAAATTTTCTTACCTGGAAAATCGGTTAGCATACACATTACCTATAACGCATCATACTACACCCATTTCCTTTACAGGTTTCAATCTATGTCACTACAGAAATCAGAAAGCCTCCTCCTGTAGAAAAAGTGGAATGTTTATATCTGCATATGTGTACCTCCACCTGCTATGACACTAAGCAGACATGAAAAACAAATACGAAGGAAAAGAGTGTCCTTTGCCTGAATGTATTTCACACAATGCCTAAAACAATTCACTGCACATGTGTGCATGATAAATATTAGTAAAATTTTAAAACGAATGAATAAAACATGAATGTCTCTGTAACCCAATTAATAATTCTGCTTCCATATATAATTCTACAGAATCAAAAGTGACTATTTGATTTAAAAATAAAAATGAGCTGGGCTCAGTTGCTCAGCTTGTAATCCCAGCACTTTGAGAGGCCGAGGCAAGTGGATTGCCTGAGCTCACGGGTTCGAGACCCACCTGGGCCTCGTCTCTACAATAAATCAAAAAGAAAAAAATTAACCGGGCATGGTAGCATGCACCTGTAGCTCCAGCTACTTGTAAGGCTGAGGCGGAAAGATCGCCGGAGGCCAGCAGGTTGAGGCTGCAGTGGCCAGGAGCATGCCATTGCACTCCAGTCTGGGTACCAGAGTGAGACTCCAACTCAAAAAAAATTAAATAAATAAATAAAAATGAAAACTTGGCTCAGCATAGTGGCTCGGCCTATAATCCCAGCACTTTGGGAGGCCGAGGCAAGAGGATTACCTGAGCCCACGGGTTTGAGACCAGCCTGGACAACTTGGTGAGACCTCGTCTCTACAATACATCACAAAAACTAGCCGGATGTGGTGGCGTGCATCTGTAGTTCCAGGCACTTGGAAGACTGAGGCGGAAGGATCACCTAAGTCCAGCAGGTGGAGGCTACAGTGACCGTGAGCGTGCAGCCTGGGCAACAAGAGTGAGATTTCTACTCAAAAAAGAGAAAGAAAACTCTACCTCTTAGCGATTTGCTGGACTGAGAAGACAAAAACTCTGAATATTTATATCTGCATATTTGTACCCAACTAAAAAGTTATAAAATGAATAAAAAACAGTGAAAGTTTATAAAAACAAAAGCACAAGCCCCAAGGTCTCTAATCTGGTGAAGAAAGATTATATATATGTATGAATATATATATATTCATTAGATTAAGCATGTTGCTATTCCCGTGTTCTATAGTCTTATAAGTTTTGTCTTTTTCATCTATAATTCATTGAGAAGTCTGTTAAAAATCTCCCAGTATACTGACCAATTTGTCAATATCTCTTTGTACCCTCAAGTTGTATTTATATGGTCGGAGCTACCTTAGTTGGTGCATGAAAGTTTAAATATTAGCCAGACGCAGTGGCTCAGGCCTGTAGTCCCAGAACTTTGGGAGGTAGAGGCGAGAGGACTGCCTGAGTGCAGAGATTCGAGACCAGCCTGGACAACTTGGCGAGATCTCATCTCTACAGTAAATTTTTTTTCAATTATTTGAGACTTTTATTAACAGGTACTTGCAGTATTGACTTTTTAAAATCAAGTTGTAAACTTTTATTACAAATTAAAAATGAAGTTCTTAAAAATCTCAACTCAGCCGAGCTCGGTGGCTCAGCCTGTAATCCCGCGCCTTTGGGAGGCTGAGGTGAGACCCGCCTGGGCAGGCGAGACTTCATCTCTACAATAAATCAAAAGAAAATTAGCCGGGCGTGGTAGTGCACACCTGTGGTTCCAGTTACTCGGAAGGCTGAGGCGGAAGGATCGCCGGAGCCCAGCAGGTCGAGGCTGCGATGGCCGGGAGCGGCCACTGCACTCCCGTCTGGGTGACAGAGTGAGACTCCAACTCAAAAAAAACCAAAAACAACAACAAAAAACCTCAACTTGACCAGATATGAAACAATTTAAAAACCTTTAATGGCGTATTGAGAAAAAAACCAGGCTTTTAAAAACAACCACACATTTATTACCAAAAAGAGATGTCTTTAGGTAAAAATCATAAAAATCTCATGCTGCATAGATAATGCAGATAATTCTAATTATCTGGTCAACAGGCAAAAAGCACGCACTTAAGGTCTTCAGATCCAGTCTTTTGTTCATTTCTTATTGCTGGAATTTCATATTCATGTCTTGTTGGATGACTAAACCGGATGATAGTCGAGATGGTAAGCCGGCATTTACTCAGCTCCCGCCCCGCTCAGCCTCGGGAGTGGACGAATTCTCAGCGAGCGGACCGGCTGCTTTCGTCTCTTTGCCATCTTGGGGTTTAGGGTTTTCTGGACGTCTGCGTCGGTAACTGAAGTTGCGGCGGTACCAACGTTGAGGTGGCTGCTGACCTTGGGTCTCATCTCCTTGATTTTCTTTATCCTCTTCGCTGCCGTCCTCTCTAGGCTGTCTTTGGTGAGGAGGGCCCCTAGGGAATCGTCGTCGGTAACCCCGATACGTCTTGAGCTTCACTGGTCTACCTTGTTCTCCTGCACCCTGGTTGTCTGCACCCTCCAGCACCTCTTGCACAGGAGGGTTGGAATACTGGGATCGACGCCGATAGGGCCTCCGCATGTAGTAAGGGGGGACCCTTTGCCCGCAGTAGAGCCTGCCTCCTTGGGCCTGGCCTTCGGGAGCCCTCTCGGAGCCCTCGTTCTTTTCCCCACCCTCACTATGCAGGTGATTCTGCTGGTGATTGCGTGGAGGACCCCTACGACGTGGATAGCGTCTATAATGTTACGATCTGCTGCATATTTACTGCCTTGAACTGGAACGCCACCAGGGCCTGTAACATTTGCTGCCTCCGTACCCTGTCTCCTTCAACAACATCATACTCCACGGTCTCTCCATCTCCTGCACTGCGAAGGTACATCCTGGGGTTACTCTTCTTTACGCCAGTCTGGTGTACAAATAGGTCTTCCTTGGTGTCATTCCTGTGGAGGAAACCATATCCGTTCCTTACATTGCACCATTTTACTGTTCCCAAAACCTTCGTTGCGATGACCTTCCTGTCCCCGCCGTAGGCGCCTCCGATGTGAGGCCATCGGGGCCACCCCTCCCTGAGCCGCTGCAAGTGGGGCCGGGCTTGGTGTCGGGGGCGCTAAGGGAGGGGGCGGCGGGGATGGGGGTGGGGGGCGGGCGGGTGCTGGGTCTCGGCCTCGCTGCTCATGGTTGCGGCGTTGGTGACTGGGGACGGCTGCGGCGAATGAGGCCAGCTGTGAGGGCTACCGGGCCGTCGGCGGCAGCGGTGGGGCTGCTCAGGGCTCTCTGGGGGTCCGCTCTCTGCTCCCGGTACCGAACGAACTTACAGTAAATTTTTTTTTAAAAAATTAGCCAGGCGTGGTGGTGCGTACCTGTAATTCCAGCTACTTGGAAGGCTGAGGCGGAAGGATCGCTTGAGCTCAGCAGGTCAGGGCTGCGGTGGCCGTGAACGTGTCATCGCACTCCAGCCTGGGTGACAAAGTGAGACTCCAACTAAAAAAGAAAGAAAGAAAGAAACTTTGGATCTTGTTGACTCTATATTCTCATGAACTAAATGATATATCGTTCTTTAGTGACAGTCTGTATCTACTGTAATACATTTTGCCTTAAATCTTGTTTTATCTGATATAAATAAAGCTGCACATACTTTTGTTCTGCATTTTCCTGGTACATCACTTTTGATGCTTTTGCTTTGAAAGTGACCCCTATAGTATATCTATTTTTTGAAATCTAGTCTGATCCTGTATATCTCTTAACTGAAGAGTTTAATCTGTTCACATTTCTTTTTAGAGTCAAGGTCTCACTCTGTTGCCGAATCAGTGGCATGAGATCACAGTTCACCACAGCCTCTACCTCCTGGTTTCAGGTGATTCTTCCACTTCAGCCTCTCAAGTAGCTGAGACAATAGGCATGCACCACCATGCTCAGTTAACTTTTTTTGAATTTTTTTGTAGAGACAAGGTCTTGCTATGTTGCTCAGACTAGTCTCAAATTTGGGGGCTCAAGATGTCTTCCCACTTCATCCTCCCAAAATGCTGGGATTATAGTAGTGAGCCACCCAACCCAGCCTTGTTTACATTTCTTTTGATTACTGTCATAGTTGTATCAACTTCTATCTATATCTTTTATTTGTATTTGTCCCATTGTTTCCATGCTTCCTTTTTTTTCTTTTCTTTTTTTTTCTTTGCTTTGTTCCAGATTAAGGTTAGGTCTGGTTTAGTTTTTCCTATTTACTGGTCTGAAAGTTTTCCATTCTTTCAGTAGAGACTTCTGAAGTTTTAACATGCAAAATTTAGAATGCCCAAAATAACCAATATCCTTTCCCTTCTTCTTAACAGTACAAAGATAGAAGGATACTTTAGCCGGGCTCAGTGGCTCAGTCTGTAATCCCACACCTTTGGGAGGCTGAGGTGAATGGATTGCTTGAGCCCGCGGGTTCGAGACCTGCCTGGGCAGCGAAACCTCATCTCTACAATAGATAAAAAAAATCAGCCGGGTGTGTTAGCACGTGCCTGTAATTCCCCCTACTTGGAAGGCTGAGGCGGAAGGATCGCTGGAGCCCAGCAGGTTGAGGCTGCGGTGGC
>NW_007259849.1:183237-186938 GCF_000164805.1 Carlito syrichta
CAATCCACTCACCTCAGCCTCCCAAAGGCGCGGGATTACAGGCTGAGCCACCGAGCTCTTAACTTTTCTTTTAAAGTAATGGTCTATTTATTGTGGGGGTGGGACAGCTAGCATTTACAACTTGGAATGGACATAAATTGCCATCTCTCAAACAGCCATGTTGATGTTGTGCTGAAGTCCATGGCCTACTCTGCAGCTCCACATCAGGGGTCAGAGGGTTTTAAAAACAGAGTCGGCCGGGCAGCGGTGGCTCAGCCTGTAATCCCAGCACTTTGGGAGGCCAAGGCGAGTGGATTGCCTGAGTCCGCGGGTTTGAGACCCACCTGGGCAACTTAGCGAGACTCATCTCTACAATAAATCAAAAATTAGCTGGGCGTGGTAGCGCGTGCCTGTAGTTCCGGCTACTTGGAAGGCTGAGGCAGAAGGATCACCGGAGCACAGCAGGTCGAGGCTGAGGTGGCCAGGAGCGTGCCAATGCACTCCAGTCTGGGCGACAACGTGAGACCCCAACTCAAAAAAAAATTTTAAAATAAAAACAGAGAGTCTAAGATGCCATCTTTAGGGAATAGGGAGTAAACGTTTTTGATTTCAGCAATCTGTTCTTCAGTCAGCTGATCAGCCATAGTGGGAGCAAAGGGAGGAAGGGCAGAGGGAGAGGGGCTGTGACGCATGGGTGCCTCTGTGGCTGCAGCTGCCAAGACTCTGCATCCACAAACCTCCCAGCATTGCTGCTGGGACTTTTTTTTTTTTTTTAGCATTGCTTTGGTGAGAGTCTCTTTGCTCCAAATGCTCTGTTTTTCTTCACCTGAAAATGTCTGTTTTTTAAAAGAGTTTGGTTAGTATAGATAACTAAGAAGGCAATGACTTTCTCTCATATTCTGGTTTTCCATGAAATAGTCAGCAGTCTATTTTTTGATCCTTCAAGGACAATATTTTCTCTGGTTCATTTTATATTACATTGTCTTTAGTGTTCTGCAATTTTATTCTGAAACATCTATGTGTTAATTTCATTTTATTTTTACTGAATTTAAAAAATCGGTGTGTAGGGACAGAAAAGATGTCATATCTTTATTCATCCATTATAGGGGTGATACCCTATAAAAAAAGATAGGTTAACAAAAGAAAAGCATAACAAATGTATTTAATCAGAGTTTTACATGACACGGGAGCCTTCAGAAATGAAGACCCAAAGATATTGGGGGGGAAAAAGTTTTTTGTTTGTTTTTTTTTTGAGTTGGAGTCTCATTCTGTCGCCCAGGCTGGAGTGCAGTGCCACGCCAGCGTTGACGTCCTGGGTCCCGGCGATCTTTCCGCCTCAGCCTTCCAAGTAGCCGGAACTACAGGCGCGTGCTACCACACCTGGCTATTTTTAAAAATTTATTGTAGAGACAAGGTCTTGACAAGTTCCCGGGGCTGGTCTCGAACCCATGGACTCAGGTAATCCACTCATCTCGTCCTTCCAAAGTGCTGGGATTACAGGCTGAGCCACCGAGCCCAGACGGTAAAACTATTTTTATGCTTAAGTTTGCTGAAGAATGAATAGTAAGTTTTGTGTACAAACGTGATTAGACAAAAGGGTATGATTTAATGGTAGTAGACTGAGGGAGTAAACCCAGTGAAGCATGTCTGTTGAGATTCTTCTTGGTTTTTCTATGTTGCATTCCTTCCTCCCAGATATAGGGTAGAACCCTTTTGAAATGAGGGTTTTCAAGGAAGAAAGGAGTGACCTTTTTAGATTTTATGGCTTTCCTTGAAGGAGAGGAGCTCTAGTTTCTATGACTTACCTTGGAGGAGAGGAATTTTAGTTTTTTATTTTTGTTTTGAGTTGGAGTCTCAGTGTCACCCAGACTGGAGTGCAGTGGCACGCTCCCAGCCACCACAGCCTCAACCTGCTGGGCTCCAGCGATCCTTACACCTCAGTCTTCCCGGCAGCCGGAACTACAGGTGCATGCTACCACACCCTGCTAATTTTTGATTTATTGTAGAGATGAGGTCTCGCCAAGTTGCCGGGGTGGGTCTCGAACCCGTGGACTCAGGCAATCCACTCGCCTCGGCCTCCCAAAGTGCTGGGATTACAGGCTGATCCACCAAGCCCGACCAGGAATTCTAGTTTATATGACACACTTCTAGGAAAGAAAAAGGTGTGGGAGACAACAGGGCAGGAGAAAGCCAGAGAAACTTTGCTTCGGAGTCCTTCTAATTTCCTTTAGTTCAGAGTAGTTAGCATGTCAAAGTGCTATACTTTGGGGTATCATTTTCTTTTTTTCTTTTTTTTTTTTTGAGTTGAGTCGCACTCTGTCACCCAGACTGGAATGCAGTGTCCGCTCCCGGCCACCGCAGCCACGACCTGCTGGGCTCCGGCGATCCTTCCATCTCAGCCTTCCGAGTAGCCGGAATTACAGGCATGCGCTACCATGCCCGGCTGGTTTTTTTTATTTATTGTAGAGATGAGGTCTGGCTAAGTTGCCCAGGCGGGTCTCGAATCTGCAGGCTCAGGCAATCCATTCATCTCAGCCTCCCAAAGCGCAGGATTACAGGCTGAGCTTCCGAGCCCGGCTGGGGTATCATTTTCTAAGCCCCAACAGATAACTTTCATGTTCCAGCAAATTTTGTTAATGTTGCTTTTTCCCTATTTTCTTGATTCTCACACTTCATTTCTGCAATTAAATGGTTTTTAGAATTGTTTAGTCCACGGGTTAGGCTAGCAAACCACAACCCACTGGGAGCAACCTGGTTTTGGTTTTGTAAACATTTTTATGAGAACAGTCATGCCTATTTATAAATTGTTTGTGGCTGCTTTCAGGCTACAACAGCAAGGTAGTTGTGACAGAAACCATAGGGCCCACAAAGTCTAAAATGTTCATAATCCGGTTCTTTAAGAGAAAATTAGCTGACTCCTGCTTCTAGTCTTTGATGTCCTTTGTAAAAGGTGTGCTCTTCCATGTTTCCATTCCTTTTTCTCTCCATTCTGAGTAACTTTTTCCTATCTATCTTCCAATTTACTAATCTATTCCTTAACTAAATAATTAACTTGCTAAATTTAGTTATGTGTTTCTATAAGTCCCATCTATGTCTTTTTCAAATCTACTTGATAATTTTTTTTCATTTTATCTAACTCTTCTGAGGACCATGGCCACTGGCCCCATAAAGTTTGCTGAGAAATCACTGATATGAGGCAAAGTTGATTAATCGGAGAAAAGGCACACATATTTTATTTAACATGAATACACGGAAGACCAGAATGAAGACCCAAATTCCAGATGAGTTACAGTTAAATATTATCTCGAGGTTACAGGAAAAATGGGGGCTTGCATTCGGGTAAAACAGGTTATGGGAGGGAGAGGAAGAGGAATTCTATTGAGGGGTTGGGAGAATGAATGAAAGGAGATAACAGAATGACTTGCAAATTGTTGCCTTTGGAATTTAAACATCTTTGGAGACAGTCATTATATTTGTAAGAAAGTTTGCTCAGGTGTGGCTATAGCTTGCCCTTCTTTTCTGCAATAAGGAACAGAAATAACTGGGAAGGGAAGCAGCTTCTCTGTGACGAAGTGGAGGCAGGAAGGTCAGAGTGACCTTATTGCAAAGCCATATTTGGAGTAAATTTCCCTACACCCCTTCACTCTTTACCTATGTTTTGGATTCCCTCTCTTTTTTTTTTTTTTTTGAGTTGGAGTCTCACTCACTCTGTTGCCCAGACT
>NW_007259849.1:186958-187619 GCF_000164805.1 Carlito syrichta
TTTTTAATTTATTGTAGAGACAAGGTCTTGCCAAGTTGCCCGGGCGGGTCTCGAACCCACAGGCTCAGGCAATCCTCTCGCCTCGGCCTCCCAAAATGCTGGGATTACAGGCTGAGCCACCAAGCCTGGTCCCCTCCCATTTTAAAAAACATATTAGGCATACTTTTTTTCTGGATCCATAACTATAATATTTTACTATTGAAATTTTTATAGGCCCATTTCAGCCACCTACTGTTTCTGCTCTTTCTTGTTCATCGTACCTTGTACCCCCATGAATTTTGTGCTTTTATTTTACTACAAGGTTATATTTCTTACAACTCAGTGGGGTTCAGGCCTGTTTGGGAGATATCTTTCTCTGGAGAAAATTTAAGTTCAGTTATCCCAGATACCTGGGGTACATCACTAACCCAGGTCTACTTCAAATTAATATTCACTGCTAGAGTTTTTCAACAAATAAAAATGTGGAAGGATTACTAATTGACAAAGAGACTGTTCCTTCCATAGCCAAGGTAAAAATTAAAAAGTGGAATGGATTTATTTTCTAATTCTCTCTTTTCTTGAGAGTGTAGCTTTTCCATGGTCTCACTTTTTTGTAGGAATCTTAATCCTGCCTCCATGTCCTTGGTGGGGCAAAGTTTTGTCTCCTTCACCTGAGAGCACT
>NW_007259849.1:187807-190114 GCF_000164805.1 Carlito syrichta
AGCTTCAAAACTACCTGGCCTGTCTGGACTGCTGCACTCACTTTGTTCTAGCCTCAGAGGTTCACCTACTTTTTGGCAAGTCCACTAACAAAATTAAGAGTGGACTTTTATTTTAATATTTTATCCAATAAAACACTGGTCAGCAGCTGTGTAGCAGATGACTTTGAGCATTTCTAGCCTGCAATATTGCCAGAAGCAGTAGTGTAAGATTAATATATTTAACTATATTAATGAAAAACATCTGTATGACAGATGACCCCATTAAACAAGTAGGAGAATCAAAAAAATAACATACATGAGGGAGACAATATTTTCAACACAAACATTATATAAAGAACTAATTTTGAAATGTCCAATCTCATTGGAAAACAAGCAACTTTTATAGAACAAAACAGAGACAAGAAAAATTATGAAAAGTTGTCAGACACAGTAGTATTCAGGAAAAGGTGAATACCCAAGACCAAACAAGTCCACTTCCAGATATCTACAGATACACTTTCAGGTATTTATAGAAAAATGCTACAGCATATGGAAAATAAAATGAGCACAATAAGTTTTGCTGTAATACTGAAAAATGGAAAACAATTTATCTGTACAGGAAGAATCAAGTGACTCAACTCTAGTTTATACCTACCAGGATATTATACAATAGTTAATATGACTGAATAAGATTTTTAGGTGTCAACTTGGATAAATCTGAAAAACACATGCTAAGTTTAAAAAAAAAAAAAAGGCAAGATGCAAAAAGCTGTACAATGATATCACTTATTTATTTAGTTAGTTATTTAGTTATTTTTGAGTTGGAGTCTCACTCTGTCGCCCTGTCTGGAGTGCAGTGTCCACTCCCGGCCACTGCAGCCTCGACCTGTTGGGCTCCAGCGATCCTTCCGCCTCAGCCTTCCAAGTAGTAGAACTACAGGCGCGTGCTACCACACCCGGCTAATTTTTGATTTATTGTAGAGATGAGGTCTCGCCAAGTTGCCCAGGCGGGTCTCGAACCCGCAGGCTCAGGCAATCCACTCACCTCTGCTTCCCAAAGCACGGGATTACAGGCTGAGCCACCGAGCCTGGCTAGATATCATTTATTTACATTTTAAACACACAAAAGAAAACTCCATATTCCTCATGTAAACATACATATCTATGAAAATATAAAAACATGAATGAAAACCAGGCATGGTGGTTCACGCCTATAGTCCCAGCAATTTGGGAGGCAGAGGCAAGAGGATTGCCTGAGCCCAGAGGTTTGAGACCAGCATAGACAACTAGCCAAGACCTTGTCTCTATAATAAATCAAAAAATGATCAGGTGTGGTGGTGCATGGCTGTAGTTCCAGCTACTTGAAAGGCTGAGACAGACAGATTACCTGAGCCCAGCAGGTCGAGACTACAGAGTCTATGAGCATGCTACTTACTCTGGCCTGTGAGAGAGTAAGACTTTGATTCAAAATAAATAAATACATAGATAAATAAATAAAAACATACATGAGTTAGACATCCTTTAACTTTGGGAAGTTGTTCCTCAAGCAAGGCAGGCAGAAAAAGAAAAGAAGGAGTGGGGCTTTAGTTCTATTGCAATGTTCTTTTCTTTAAAAAAAAAAATCTAAAGTAAATATGGTAAAATATTAACATCTTTTAAATTTGATGCTAAGTATATGTGTCTGCATTTTTTGCACTCTTCTGAATATCTGAAATACTTTATAATTATTTTTTAAGGAAGAAAGACAAAAAGTGTGAAAATTGCCAACTTTTTCTTAAGATAACACTTATTAGCAGGGATTTGAAATACCATATGTATGTTAAAATAAATATAAACATATAAGTATATGTTATTGACACTAGAAAAAGTTAGGCAGGGTTACAAAATATACAGTAGCCCAGGTACTGGTTGAAGTGTTGACTGGATTATAAATTCCATAAGGACATGAGTGTTTATGTATTTTGTTCTCTCTGAATTGCCGTCACCTAAACAGACCTTAGCACATAGTAGGTAATCAATAAATATTTGTCGATTGAATGAATATTTTAAACTGTTAGTCTAATAAATATAGTACTTTGATTCTATGAAAAATTACTAAATGAATTATTCAGCAAATAGGATTGCAATAATTGAATATTTATCTGACAGACAAAAGACATACTTTGTATCTATATCCATTTACAATAAAAATCCAGGATGAGCCGGGCTCGGTGGCTCAGTCTGTAATCCCAGCACTTTGGGAAGCTGAGGTGAGTGGATTGCCTGAGCCTACGGGTTCGAGACCCGCCTGGGCAACTTGGTGAGACCTCATCTCTACAATAAAATAAA
>NW_007259849.1:190379-211269 GCF_000164805.1 Carlito syrichta
AGTGGCCACTGTACTCCAGTCTGGGTGACAGAGTGAGACTCCAACTCAAAAAAAAAAATCCAGGATGGATAAACATGTAAAGGTAAAAAAATGAAACTAAAAAATTATTTCTTGGTCAGACTTGGTGACTCAGCCTGTAATCCCAGCACTTTGGGAGGCCCATGGGAGTGGACTGCCTGCGCCTGCACATTCAAGACCAGCCCGGGCAACTTGGCGAGACCTCGTCTCTACAATAAATTTTTTTAAAAATTAGCCAGGTGTGGTAGCACAAGTCTGTAGTTCCGGCTACTTGGAAGACTGAGATGGAAGGGTGGCCTGAGCCCAGCAGGTTGAAGCTGCATTGGCTGTGAGTGTGCCACTGCACTCCAGCCTAGATGTCAGAGTGAGACTCCAACTCAAAAAAAAAAATTAGTGTTTCTTAACATTGACAAACACTAATGCTGGCTATAATATGAGAAAAAGAGCACAAATCCAGATTGTTGGAGAGAATAAGAACTGTTACAGTCTTTTTGTAATATATTCCGATGCTGTCTACTAGAAAGACAAAAATGTTTGAGTGCAACAGTCCCAGTCTGGTTATTCTAGTCATAAAAACAATATTTATTAATAATTAAGCATAGGCTGGGCATCATGGCTCACACCTGTAATCCCGGCACTTTGGGAGGAGAAGGCAAGAGGATTGCCTGAATCCAGAGGTTCAAGACCAGTCTGGGCAACTTGGTAAGACCTTATCTTTACAAAAAATCAAAAAAATAGCTGGATGTGGTGGCATGTGGTTCTTAGAAGGCTGAGGCAGAAGGATCACCTGACCCCAGCAGGTTGAGGCTACAGTGGCCGTTAGCATGCCACTGCACTCCAGCCTGGGTGTCAGAGTGAGACTTCTACTCTAATAATAATAATAATGCATAAATGTATAAACATTTTTAGTAACAACAGAAAATGAGTGGATAAGCAAATAGTGAAGTACATATTGCATGATCTTATATGTATGCATGATCTCATTGGTATGTAAACTAATAAGCAAGGAAATATTTTTGGAAGAGCATACTGGGCTGTTAATGGGATGAAAGCAGTCTTGGCCGGGCTCGATAGCTCAGCCTGTAATCCCAGCACTTTGGGAGGCCAAGGCGAGTGGATTGCCTGAGTCTGTGGGTTAGAGACTCACCCAGGCAACTTGGTGAGACCTCATCTCTACAATAAATCAAAAGTTAGCCGGACATGGTAGTGCACGCCTGTAGTTCTGGCACTTGAAAGGCTGAGGCGGAAGGATCATCAGAGCCCAGCAGGGATCATCAGAGCCCAGCAGGGCAAGGCTACAGTGGCCGGGAGTGTGCCACTGCATTCCAGTCTGTGTAACAGAGTGAGACTCCAGCTGAACAACAACAAAAAAGAAAGCAGTCTTAAGGAAAAAACTAGGGTAAAATAGAAAAATATGTCTGCTACAATATAATATAAATACATAAAACATACAATTATTGATAATATTTTTTCAAAATTCATAAAAAATGAATTTTTATGGCCAAAGATTAGAAAGTAACATGGATCAGAGATAATTTGATTTTATTAAAATATAACACTGGGGCAATTTTTGGGGGGTGTTTAATGTCATTTGAATACTTATTTTCAATAAAGTAACATTAAATAAGAATAAATAAAATACTGAAAGAAGACATTTTATAAACTTCAGGTGGGAAAAATTATTCCTAATTAATTCAAAAATTCTAGAAGATTCAAAAATGATCATTTAGCATCATAAAAAAGCGAAACTTCTGTATGATAAATGACACTATAATCAAAATTAAAATACAAATGATAGGGCACGGAAAATATTTCCAACATTTATAACAGGAAATAATAACTCTAATATTTCAAAAGTACCTACAACTTAAGTAAAAATAAAAGACAACCTAATAGAAAAAATGTACTAGGTATGTGAGTCAGCATGTCACAGAAGAGAAACTGCAAATGACTAAGAAACATAGGTACCTTCACTATTATTTTTTTCTGAATCAGAATTTCACTCTGTCACCCAGGCTGGAGTGCAGTGGCACAATCATGGCTCACTGCATCCTCAAACTTCTGGGCTCATGTGATACACCAGCTTCAGCACCCAAAGTAACTGAGATTATGAGCACATGCCACCACACCCAGCTAATTTTTTAATTTTTTGTAGAGATGGGGGTCTCACTATGTTGCCCAGGCCGGTCTCAAACTCCTGGGCTTAAGCAATCCTCCTTCCTTGACTTAAAGTGCTGAGATTACAAGCATTAGCCATCACGCCTAGCCTGGCACCTTCACTATTAATCAGATATGTCAACTGAAACAATTGGCAACATTTTCAAAAAATGGATAGGACTGAGGCTGGTATAGAAAAACTAACACATTTACAACAGTTCCTAAAGAGGTAACAGGCAGTAGAACTCAAAAATCTGCAAATAAATTTTTCTCAAATCCTTGAATGACAACTGAAATGTGCGTGTTCAGGGCATATTTTTAGAAGCCGAGTGAAAACCAACATCTGGAAGACTGAGAAACTGAGAAGAGAGTTCTGTTCCTGTCTTTAATAAAGGAAAGAAAGTTTAGAGCTTGACTTCCATCAAGTTAAGGGGTTGGTAAACAATGTGGACTTTCCATTAAGACTCAGGAAGGATCATAACATAGGAGTAAAAACTATGACTCAACACCAAGGAGTTGCTCTGAAAGTAAGGGCAACACCAGTCCTTAAAAAGTATAAAAACAAATCTACACCAGCTCAAGGTGACTGGTAAGTAATTTATCTTCTTTTTTTTTCTTTTTTTGAGTTGGAGTCTCACTCTTTCACCCAGACTGGAGTGCAGTGGCCGCTCCCGGCCACCACAGCCTTGACCTGCTGGGCTCCAGTGATCCTTCCGCCTCAGCCTTCCGAGTAGCCGGAATTACAGGTGCTCACTACCACGCCCAGCTAATTTTTTGATTTTATTGTAGAGATGAGGTCTCGCCTGCCCAGGCGGGTCTCAAACCCGCGGGCTCAGGCAATCCACTCACCTCAGCCTCCCAAAGGCGTGGGATTACAGGCTGAGCCACCGAGCCCGGCTTAATTTATCTTCTGATGGAATAGCAACAACAGCAAAATGCTCATCGGAGAAATATGATGGAATCTGTAAGAAACAAAATCATTCATTTTCAAAATGGTGGTTTGTTACTTTACTTCCTGGTTCTTCCTGCTTTCTTAGAGGGTTTTCTCTTTTAGCAGGCTTTTTTTAGTGGGCATTGAGACCCAATTAGAATTCAGAAACATGTATTTTACCTTATTTATGTACAAACTGCTTGTGTTTTATCTTATTTTTACAAAATTATTGCTTAGGTGACGTCCAGGAAAGTGATGTAATCTCTGAAGTACTCAGTCAATGGGGAACCAGGGGAGAACCTTGCACTTTAGAGGCATAAATATACTGGCTGTGACTGCCTTGGTGTGCCTGCTCACCTGAGAGGTACCTATAAGAACGAGATTAAAAGAGCTGCTTCACTCTCCTGATCTCTGTGTCTCTTTGTCATGCTTTTTTGATGAAACAGGAGGGACATTTTGCCTCCCACAGCCATGGGGGCTCATCCAGGAGACCTGCGACTGCAGAGCTGGATCCCCATCCGAGGGAGAGATGTGTCCCACTAGTTTTAGGTGGCTCACTCCAGCTGGGCAATCCTGGTTCTCATTGCTTTGCAGATAAACCTAAGACCATTATCTAAGATTCAGAGGAGGAAACACTGAACAGGCAGCTACCACCTGCAGCCTCATGCACAAGCCAAGGTAGGAAAATTGGACTATAAGTACTGCCTTGGGGGTCAGGGAAATTCTTGGAGGCTTAGCATGTATGGTAGAGACTTATCTCAAGATATGAAGCGAGTCCTAATGTTTACAGTAAACCTCCAGTAAGGAGGGTTGAGCACTTTAAGAGAAACTCAGAGTCCTAATGCTTTCAAGAAACCTCCAGTATGGGAGGTTGAGACTACACAGCTCACCTGGTAACTGAGAGACAGTACAGACCTAGGAAGGGAGGTCAAGAGGACCCCCTTGAAATGTCCCCAGATAGTCCATTGGGGCAAGGGTTAAAGAATTGGGGAAAGATTCTAAAACTAAAGGAAAGGAAAAGAAGAAAATGATTAAATTTTGTTAATTTTGTTGTTTGATATGGATGAAGGAACCATTTCATCAGCCCTCAGCGTTTTGGCCAAAATTGGGCTCCAATGAGGACTGGCTATGTCAAACTTTAGTAATCTATATAAACAATAAGCCCACTCTTTCATCTGAAGAAAAGGGTTATGTCATCTGTTGGCTTCCAGGGACCCTTCCTATGTTTCCTCTTCAAACAGGAAATGAGGAAGGGAAAACATCTGGACCTCTAGAGGAGAAAGCAAAACCTTGGAATATGCTCTCTTGTATCCCTCCCCCCACAACCCTCAAGAAGACTGGAGATCTGGGGTGCAGCAGGAGATGCAAATCTATCAGAAACTCAAGAATTGAGATCCCCAAGTCTTAAAGCCCTGTATTCTAATTTGAAAAGAGTATGGAACAATGTAAAAGGGATATTTAAAAATTCCCCTTTCCCCCTGGAGGTCCAGATAAAGATTCAAATTTGTTCCTGCTAAGGGAGGTTCCCTTGGGGCAGGGAAAAATTGGCTTTGTTAATGCTCCACTTACTGAAATAAGAAATTTCAAAAAGAAATAACATCATTATTAAATGATCCTTTAGGATTAGCTGATCAAGTGGATCAGTTTCTCAGACCTAATATATATACCTAGGTAGAACTGATATCTATTATGAACAGTCTATTCACTGGTGAAAAAGGGGAGGATTCAAAGGGCTGCTATGTCTACCTGGAAATGTGAACATTCCCCAGGTCCAGGAATACAACCAGCTGAACAGAAATATCCAAACACAGACCTCAGATGGAATAATAATAACCCAGGAGATAGTTAAAATGCAAGATTTAAGAGAATTAATAATTAAAGGGATCAGAGAGTCAGCCCCCAAATCCCAAAATGTCTCAAAGGCCTTTGAAATCCAGCAAGAGAAGGAAGAAACTCCAATAACCCTTTTTGCAATGACTTAAAGATCAAATGAGAAAGTATTCAGGATTAAACCCAGAAGACCTTGTAGGACAAGGCCTTCTAAAGGTTAATTTTGTTACCAAAAGTTGGTCAGAAATTGCAAGAAAGTTACAAAAGCTGGAGGGATGGAATGAAAGACCTATTGAGAAATTGTTAAGAGAAACACAAAAGTCATTCATTAAAAGAGATGAAGAAAAGCAAAAACAAAAAACTAGAATCACAGTAAGCACCGTAGAAAGGGGAGTTGGAAAAAGAAATGAGACGCCCCCCTGGGCAAACCTAAATATCAAAAGGGACAGACTACAGGAAGGTTTAATTCAAAAGGAGCTATGAAAAGGGAATTTAATCAAAAGGGAGCTGCATGTTATTGTAAGAAATCAGGGTATTTCAAGAGAAATCATCCTGAATTGAAAATAAGAAGTCGCCGTTATGGCACTAGATACAGAATAGGGAAGTCAGGGGTTCCCCTTTATCAGACCCCACTAGGAACCTTTAATAAATCTGAAAGTGGGGCCTAATGAGGAGGATGCTATATTCCTCATTGATACTGGGCACCTCACTCCTCCCTAATCTTCCAACCCCAAAATGTTCAATTTTTACTAGAAAAGTTTCTAGTCTCCAGAGTAAAGAGAGAAGGATTTCAGGTTCCTATATTTGAACCCATGATTTAAAAACTGAAACCAAGACAATAACAAGGTCATTTTTATTTGTCCAAAAGCAGGAATAAATCTCTTAGGCAAAAACCTAATTGTCCAGATGGGCCTTAATGTAGGGATAGAACACGATCAACTTAAGGTCCAAATGGCATATCTCACAGAAGAAAAAGAACAACAACAAAATAAGCCCTAAAGTATGGGTGAGAGAAAGAAATAGAAGAAATGAGAAAGATAGGGGCTGGTCCAAACAAGGAGGGGAGGTGGATCCTCCCCAATGGAAGAGAGATGGTTAGCAAATCAATTATTAGGGAATTAATGACTATATTGCATAAGGAAAGTCATTGGGGAACTCAAGCAATACATAACATACTCTTAAAAACCTATGAATGTGTAAATGTTTATACTATTGCTAAACAAATCTATGAAGGATGTATAATTTGTTAGAAAATAAATAAACAGATAATCAGGGGTCATTAAATGGGGGAACACCTCCTGGATTAAGACCCTTCCAAAGTATACAAGTTGATCTCACTGAAATACTCAAGGTTGGAAAACTTAAGTACCCATTAGTAATTGTTGATCATCTTATGATGGATGGAGCTACAATAGGGTCTGTAATAAAGACACTTTTGGAGCAGGTAGTCCCTAGATTTGGTCTAGTAGAAAACATTGATTCGGATAATGGGAGCCATTTTAACTCAAAGGTATCACAAGGCATTACAACAGCACTCCAAATGCGATGGGACTTTCATATGCCCTGGCATTTATCATCCTCAGGACATATAGAGCAAATGAATCAAACTATAAAGACCCATACAACTAAACTAATGCTAGAAAGTTTCTGTGGATCAAATGTCTTCCTATAGCTCTCCTCTGAATTAGAACAGCCCCTCAAAGGGATCTGGGTTTGTCACCCTATGGACTATTATATGGGTTGCCCTATAATAGGTGAAGCAACAGGTTTACTGACCCTGGAAACCAAAGATCAATTTTTAAGAAAGTATATTTCAGCCATCTCCTCTACCCTATCTTCCATTAAATTAAAAGGACTCCTTGTTCAAAGTCCTCCTCTTGAGTTCACAGTTCACAATTTTCAGGATGGCAACTGGGTGTCAATCAGGACTTGGAAGGAAATCAAGCTCTAGCCAAACTTGGAAGAACCATACCAAATGTTCCTTACTACTGAGATGACTATCCAAACAGCAGAAAAGGAGTGGACACAGCATGTCCAAGTCAAGAAAGCAATAACAGGGACTATGGTAAAAGAAAGACAAGATTGATAGGAAGTCTCTCAAATAGAACCTCTAAAGATAAAAATAAGAAAAATTTAATTTAAAATTTAGTCTCCATGAATGTTCCTGATGTTCTCCTTTTAACCTATCTATAGTAACTGTTCGTATTGTCCTATATATCCGCTTTATTAGACATTTATGTCAAGGACCTCTTAATTCTGAATGCCCATGGGACTGTTTCCTCCCCTGAAAACCACTAAAATGTCTAATTACTTGCAGACCTCTATTATTATTGTAACTTTATGGGTCATTAATATACAGGCAACCAAAGGTAAGCCTTATCCCTTTCACATTAATTGATAATCAATGTGACTAAAACCCCATCACCTCAAACTAAAATTTCATGTATATCAAATTTTGCCTTATGGAAACCTAGAAAAGCAAAGACAGTTATCTCAAGCAGACAAATATCTTTGTCCTGAACCAAATATAGGTGAGGAGGATTTAAATTTTGAAAACTTTGAGGGACCTCCCTGAACTCACAAAAGCCCTTCCCCAGTTAGGATAATGTATGGTGAACTACCCAAATTCAAGTTTGGATGGCAATCCCCCAGAAAATTAGGCCCCTACAGTCCTTGAAACCCAAAATACACTTATCTAAGGGAATTCCACCAACAGCCTATAGAGATTTAAAATATAACCCTATACTTCTAACTATTAATGATCCTGCTACTTTAGATCAAAAGCCTAAGGTGGCATGTTGGGAGCCAACATCTATAGCTACATGGCTGAGGCCTGTAAAGGCCCATCTGGAAGATCGCCTCTGACATAGGATATCAGTTATACCTATAATATTGGCGTGTGATTAGTGACCAGTGTGCATACATGGCAGTAAAACTTATAAGTAAATCTCAACACACCTGATGGAAAGTGTATAGCAGAATTATTTTTCTCTATCTTTCTAAGTTGTACTCCTTTTTCAAGACATTTTTTAACTTCTATTTCCTGGTAGACTGGTTAATCAGCTCTTGTTCCCGAAAGCAGTCTCCCCTAGGGCTAAGATTAGAAACTAAATAGTTTTGTCACCCTGCCTCTAGCCAGGCAGAACGTTTTCTTTTGTTTCATTAAATACTGAAACTCTGTTTGCTTCAGCCCATGGCCACCGTCATGGCGGCCATGCATTTCCTTGTTCAAGAGTGTGACAGCTACTACTTGATTTTTAGAGTAGACTTGTTAGGATAAAATATATACACTCATAGTTGTGTAAATTTATGCTTGCTGTTTTGTTTCCTTTTGCTACATTATTCAAATATAATAGTTACTATAAGATTTATAAAAGAATTAATGATGAGGTATTAGCTTAATAAGATATAGCATAGTATTAAAGTCCAATCACTAGATCATATAAGAATTAAAGTTTAGACATATGAAACTCATATGAATTATAGTAAAGTTTGGTAGTTTAAGAATAAGTTTTAACTGAATTATAAGGCATTACGTTAAATCATAATAGGTTAATAGTATAACTAACAGTTAAGTCATTTAAGTAAACTTATAGATTATAGTATAGTGTTAAGTTGATAATATTAATCATTAAAAAATATTAGGAGTCAGTGAACTTGGATTGAACCTAGAGTTAACTTAGAAAGTTTTTTGTATTAATCAGGGTTTAGAACAAAGAGTATAATATGAATGATTTATTGAACATTATGGAAAACACTTTGAACAATCTGTATTGAAATTGTGCACCTGTGACCTTAATGTAAGTTTTGTGAAGCACGACAGGCATTATGGAATTTGAATTGTTTGCCTGGAACTTGCAAATCTCATGATGGTCTTGTGATAGTTTGTAAAGCGCGATATGCATGGAATTTGTACGCCCCCAGCAAGTGATTATCACACTGCTGGAGGGTATAGAAAATGGTATATAAGTTGGAAGGAGTCCAAATAAAATTTGGCTTCAGTCCTGATCAGACTGTTCCCAGAAGAACAGCCTCCGAGTGGTCTCTTCTCGCCATCCAGATTCTCCGGTGCGGGTCCTAACCCTCCCTCCTAGGTCGGAACCGGTACTCCGACAGTGGCACCTTGAGTTTATGGATTGGGAGCTGACATTTCAAGTTGAGACCCTCAAGGACAATCACCCTTCTTTTAGTCAAAACTGTAGCTGTAGTACACTGAAACCAACCCCAAGCCCCAGTGATTATTATGACATTCCTAGCAATGATCTCAAAAAGGTAACTATAGTTGAAATTAAAGATTTCAAACAGACTATAGAATTCAAAACTGGTTATAAGGAAACAAATGCCTGGATGGAATGGATGCAATTTATGATACCCACTCTAAATAAGAGTTATTGCTATGCATGTGCCATAGGATGGTTGCAAGCTCAAATGATTCCATTCCCTATTGGCTGGGACAAAACCCATTGGAATGAGTTGTATGTTAGCCCTATACCAAGAATAGGATGCATGGGAAAGCAAGACATGCAAGAGCTATCCTTGCTTCACCCTGCCTTGCAGAAGCCAGATTTGAAGGCAATCCCTTCCTTTCCTATAGGTAAGTGAAATCACTCTCCATGTCTCTCCAGACAGGGGGAAATGTTCATTACTCCTATGGTACAACTGCAAACTTGTACCCACATCCTGGATGTCTCAGAGGTACACGAGGGCAATTACTCTCACTTTAACATCCCTTGAGCAGATGTTTCGTGGTACTGTGGAGGAAAGAAACTTAGAGACCTGTTACTGCCCAAATGGGCTGTAACCTGTTCTTTGGTTCAATTGATCATCCCATTCACCCTGGCAATTTTGCTCCAACCTAAAAAACAAAAAACTCATCCTCAAAACAGAAGCAAGAGTTGATTACAAGGATCATTTGATCCCAACATACATATTGATGCTGTAGGAGTCCCCCTGAGGAGTCCTTAATGAATTTGAAGCTAGAAATCAAATAGCTGCAGGATTTGAATCCATGTTCTTCTGGGGGTCAACTATTAATAAGAGTGTAGATGGGATTAATTACATTTATTATAACCAACAAAGGTTTATTAATTATACTAGAAATGTTGTCAGAGGAATTATGGAACAACTGGATGCCACCAGTTAAATGTCTTGGGAAAACCATATGATTTTAAATAGGATGTTAGCTGAGAAAGAGAGTCTATATTATGTTGAGGGGGAAATATTTACTTTTATTCCAAATGACACAGCCCCTAAAAGAACTATCACCAATGTGCTACAAGGACTAACTACCCTGCCCAATGAATTGGCTGAAAATTCTGGAATGAATGATCCTTTTACAAATTGGCTAAAAGGTTGATTTGAAAAATGGAAGGAAATAATAGCCTCAATCTTAACCTCTCTTGTGATTGTAGCAGGAATAGTAACAGTTGTAGTTTGCTGCATAATTCCCTGTATTAGAGATTTAGTCCAAGAACTTATAGAACTGCTATTAATAAACAAATGCCCATCAGCTATTCCCCACATAATCTAATGATAATGGAAAATGAATTAAGCTTTGAAGAAGAAAGAAACTTTTAGAAAAATTTGACACAAATTTGAATTATAATGAAAACAAAATGAAAACTACTTAAAAATAAAAGACGAAGGAACTATAAAAAACAAAATGGTGATTCATTTTCAAAATAGCAATTTGTTACTTCACTTCCTGGTTCTTCCTCCTTTCTTAGCAGTCCTTCTCTTTTGACAGGCTTCCTTTGGTGGGCATTGAGACCCTATAAAAATTTAGAAACATGTGTTTTACCTTATTTATGTAGAAATTTCTTATGTTTTACCTTATTTGTACAAAATCATTGCTTAGGCGACATATGGGAAAGTGAAGTACTCAGTCAATGGGGAATCAGGGAGTGACTTGCACTTTAGAGGCATAAATACTCTGGCTGTGACTGCCTCGGTGTGCCTGCTCACCTGAGAGGCACCCGTTCTTGCAAGACCAAGATTAATAGAGCTGCTTCACTCCCCCAATCTCTGAGTCTCTGTGTCATGCTTTGATGATAAAACTGAGGAGGGATGATTTCATCTCCCACAGAATCTAGATTCTCTATAATGTATCATACTCTAGTACACACCACTGTCACCCAGGCAGTAGCATGCTCACAGCCACCACAGCCTCAACCTGCTAGGCTCAGGCGATCCTTCCGCCTCAGCCTTCCAAGTAGCTGGAACTGCAGGTGCACACAACCACACCCAGCTAATTTTTTTTATTTATTGTAGAGACAGGGTCTCATCATATTGCCCAGGTTGGTCTTAAACCCCTGGGCTCAGGCAATCCTCCTGCCTCAGCCTCCTAAAGTGCTGGGATTACAGGCATAAGCCATCGTTCCTGGCCTGCACAGGTCCTCTTATACTATAATTTTCTTCTGTCTCTGCTACCTCTAAGACAGCAAAATAAACCCTTCCACCCACTTCTTCTCCTTCTCAGCCTACTCAGTGAGAAGACAACAAGGATGAAGCCCTTTATGATAATCAACTTCCACTTAATGAATAGTAAATATATTTTCTTTCTTATAATTTTTATCTAGCTTAACTGTTTATGTTATCAGTAAGGCTCCAGTCAACAGTAAGCTATTAGCAGTTATGGTTTGGAGGAGTCAAAAGTCATATGCAAAATTTCAACTACTGGGGGTTGGGACCCCTAACCCCAGTGTTGTTCAAGGGTCAACTGCATAGATGACAACAACAAAGCAAAACGCACTAAATATGTGAAAAATGTGACCAACAATCCATAGAAAAAACTAGTCAGTAGAAACTGACTCATACATAACTCAAAGGCTGAAGTTAGTAATCCTAAAACAGATAGTATAAATATGGTAAATATATATTTTTAACCAAAGAAAAATAAGGTCATAATGAACAGGACAATTTTTCAGGAGAAATGGAAATATTAAAAAGAACAAAATGGAAACTCTAAAACTGAAAGGCAAAATGTCTGGGATGAGGAAGTCATTAGGTATACTTAACAGTAGAATGGAATCGCAGCAGAAAAGATCATGATCTTGAAGACAGATCAATAAAAATTACCCTCTTTAATGACATCAATTTCTTTATGAAAAAAATCAAAAACTATAGCATGTCAGGGACCTCTGGAATAATATAAGGCAAACATGAGTAATAATTACTCCAACTCTATTTGAATTCCAATATAGATGGGCATTCACTATAAAAGGTTAAACTGTTTTTAGTCATAAAGTTTTGCTTAAATAATTGCATTGCTGAACATGACATTCCATAAGATCTAGGGGGGACAAAAACATTTCAAAGAGAATTTTAGTTTCTCTGCAGTGACTAGAGAAGTCAAAAGACAACTGCCTACAGGCCCAGTTTTCCTTTCCCAGTCCTGACTTTAATTTTTGGCCATTGAATCATTGTGTAATTGGTTTTTTATGGTTATAAAAGAAGTTAATGTGAGACTTATCCAGTTCATAATGATAAAGTGTTTTCAGTAGGGGGAGGATGAAAGAGAGAGGAACTTACGGTAATTGCTACTTAAAAACCAGTTGACATCTGTAATGGCACCCCACCAATGAGGTTCTTCTCATCATTCCAGTCCACTGTTTCTTTTTGTCCTCCAAATATGTCCTCTGCACTTTACTACAACCTAAAATATTCCTGTGTGCACACACACACAGTTGAACGTAAATATAAGAGACTTGGTGAAACAATGTGGTCATGAAAATATTTATTCTGAACACAGTCTTACATTTTACCTTCTGCCACCTTCTTGGGGCCATCATTTTCTTCACAAGAGACCTAGTGCCCTCTTCTTCTCTCCTCATCAGTTGTCAGTTATATGTTTTGGAGAAAATATTTATTTAAGTCAAAAATGCTCTTCCAAGGGTATTTGCTTCTTCAATCTTATTTCCTGGGGATTTCTACCCAATCATATTTTGTATAGACATTTAAGACAAGACCAGCTGGGCTCAGTGGCTCAGCCTATAATCCTGCGCCTTTGGGAGGCTGAGGTAAGTGGATTGCCTGAGCCTGCAGGTTCGAGACCCGCCTGGGCAACGAGACCTCATCTCTACAATAAATCAAAAAATTAGCTGGGTATGGTAGCGCACGCCTGTAGTTCCAGCTACTTGGAAGGCTGAGGCGGAAGGATCGCTGGAGCCCAGCAGGTCAAGGCTGCAGTGGCCGGGAGCGGCCACTGCACTCCAGTCTGGGCAACAGAGTGAGACTCCCACTCAAAAAAAAAAAAGACAAGACCTGAGGCTACTTTAAAATCTAGATTTGAAAAAAGTGGACCCCAGGATTTTTATTATCCCTAGAGTCTATAGCTTCAGGATAAACTGGGACCAGTTAGGCTAAAACAGAACTGCCTGCATCTGTTAGAGGACAATTCCCCAGAGTTTCTAGGGTTGAAGTTTCTTCCTGCCAAGTTCTCAAAATGTGACTCCTCTCCTGCCAGAACACAAATCCACCAGAAACTTCCTTTCCCACCAATTTTTACTCATCTCTACTTTTCCCGAACCAAACTCTTTCCCTTCCTGCAGTTTCCAGAGTCCTCTTCTTTAATGCTTTCTCCAAGCTTAAAAATATGTTTATTTTTACCTGCTTTCAACTTTTTTCTATTTTCTTTTTTCCCAGTTTCAAAGAAATGTAATATTATTTACACAGTTAAGCAACAGGTGATACATTTTCATTTGTTAGAAATTGATCTTTCCATAATAAAATAGATTGTAAATTCAGTGTATGTCATTATTACTGCTAAGAAAATCTTAACCCTTGTCTGCCTTAAAACAATCTTTATATTACTATAATTATTTCTGTATGAACTCACTGCTTTCTGTTAATTCCTCAAATCATATAGATGGTTCTGTTTTCCACTTAGTAGTCTACAGCACTTTGAGGTTCCTATTTCCTATATAATTTCTTTTTGTTTTGTCCCCATTCTGGTTGTAACAATTGAAGTGTGTGGGAGGGAGGGATGGCAGAGGGCAGGAAGACTAACCACAGATTTGGTTAAATTGTTTAGAAGATAAAGATAAAGATCCAATAAAGATTCCCCAATCTATACTTACAGCCATAACCTGAGTTATAGGCTCAACTACTCCAAATAAATATTTCTTCTAGGTACTTAATTAGGTCTTAGTATCTAAACAACAAAATAATTTCCCCAAATAAATAAGAGAAAAGCAGACCTACACCCTTGTTGTTCTATTTTAAAGACCTGGCAAATCACTCTTATTTTAAAGCTGTAACTATGTCAAGCATTTATTAAACTTCAGTCAAAAGCTGTGTTCTATTTTCTACCCCTTGGGAGTTAATACAAAATTTAAGTCTTCACTTACAGTGATTTTATTAAGTTAGTTGCTTTGTAGAACATTGCAGATGTCATAATTGTTAACATAACATTTTACCAAACTGTAGTTAACTGGTGCAGTTTGCTGAGCATGTTTTATAAAGGAAAGGAGATGCTAAAACCCTGCAGCCTAGGAGAACAAAGATTTGTTTCTCAGACACTTAAATCAGGCAAATAAAAACAGGTAAAGAGTTTTCCTTCCCCATCCAAAGCACTTCATCAGTAGAAATAGTCTAATAAATAAAAACTAGATGGTCTTTGCACTCAAGAGAACCCACAACATGTAATACAATAATAAAGAGGTTTAACTTCTCCAGCAGCAAAGATGGAGGGTTTTCGTCATTTAATTTTAATCAATCTAGTGCTTTTCAGTGCAGTATCGTCACTCTGAGATAAGCAGTCTTCTTCATGATATATTTTGAATATCCTCATGCTTAATTTTAAGACAAAGTAATGTTTAATACTAGATGTACACCACACACCCTTGCTGCAAATTGCTTTTCTTGACAAGTTATCAAGTAGTTCAAGGAGGTATGTTTAAGACTGTATTACTGAATGGTGCTTGTAAATACTACACGATTTTTTGTCATGTTGCAACCTTCTGTTTTTAATTAAGTGAAGGCTGCTGTGAAATCAGATAGCAACAATGACATTATTAGGTTTGTTTTGTTTTGACCTATTGTGGGAAGGGTCTTCCCACAACAGAAAAAGTAGCGTGGCAGAGTCAATGTCTAAGTGTGCATGCATAATCCAGTTACAACCCTGTGCCATAAAATACCCAATCAAAATGCAGGTTGCCACATAAGGGAGACAAAAAGGCTAGAATGTAACATAAGGCAATGTTCCACTACATTCAGGGCTCAGCCTTTGGATTTAAATCCACTGGGTCATGTGCCAGCACAAATAAATGCTGTTTCCTGGCAAAGAAGCCTTGGTGTTCCCATCTCTCTGTAAAGGGTCCTACCACATCTCTGGGGGCTCATCCGGGAGACAGAGATGGTGATTTCTCCTCCCCTTTAGCCTGGGTGCGACTCCCTAGAATGCCAGGAGAGGTGACCTCACCTGGCACCAGCGGACCAATGGATCTGTAGGGGACTAGCCTTCCCAGCATGCCAAGGCAAGGACCCCAGGAGCACAAAGGAACCTGGTGAGGTCCAGGGAGCAGACTATGGAGCACCGCCCATTAGACTGGAAAGAACTCAGGTTCGATTTGGTAAACCTGCCCCTAAGAGGCAGAAGGGGAGCCAGATCACCTCCCAGAATTGCCTGTGTAGTGCCACAGGGGACGAAACCATGACTCTAGACCACTGGGTGGTGAGTTGGAAACGTATGAGTGTGAATAAGTGAGACACTGCATGGCGGTGAAGCGAGAGTAGAGTCCCAATCTGTGTGGACTCATAGCAACCTCATACAGCTTAGGACGCTAGTAGAGTCGGAAGCAATTCTGAATCAAAACCTAGTCAGGGGCTTATACCAACCTGACAATTGCTAAAAGGCACCTGAAATATCTCTGCAAGGAGAGTGGCCAGAGACAGACGAAGTGAGTACTTACCCCTTCTCATGAGTGATTGTTGCCTTTTGGAAGAAGAGAATGAATACCAAACAGAGTAAGCATACCTCCCCCTGCCCCCCAGAGTGTATGATGAAAAATTTCAAAAAGGTATATTCAGGACTATGGTATAAAGTTGACTCCCGGAAAACTCTGGACATTCTGTAAAAAAGACTGACCTTTTTTCAGGGTGGACTGGACCTCCGAGAGGTCACTAGACAAAGAACTAGTTAGCAAAGTGTTTAGAGTTGTTTTAGGGGACCCAGGCCACCTGACCAATTCCCTTTCATTGACTGTTGGCAAGATATAGTCCTTTCTTGGCCACCTTGGTTAAAAGTCTCTCTAGAAGAGAACTGTAAAATCATGATGACCCGAATGGTGGCTCCCTCAAAATGCCGACCAGAGCCCAAGAAGCCCATTCTGTCTGAGGAGTCCAAGGAAATCCCTCTGCCTTTTGTGTCATCGTACCCCTCACTACCACATGAACTTCCCGCACCTACGGCAGCCAGAGCCCCGCCAAAGGTTGCCCACACGCCTGAAGTCACCCTTCCCACAAAGTCACCTGAGACACCCCTGGACACTGCTACTCTGGAGCCACTGGTTCTAACTCAGTATACCCCAGTCAGAAAGCACCAGAAGGACTTTGCTGGCAGTCGCTCTCCCCTCGGATGCTGAGAGGTCTTACAACTGCCACTGAGAGAAACTAGAGAGCCCTGAAATCTGCAAGAAACCTTCAGTAAGGGGGGTTGCGCTTTTAGGGACTTAAGGTCTGCAAGAGATCTCGATTACGGGAGATTGAGCACCCTTTTGAAAAACTCCAGAATTATACAGGCTAGTCCAGTAGGAACAGAGTCAGGCCTAGGAACAGAGGTCAGAAGAACTCCCTTAAGATTCCCCCAGATAGTCCACTAGAACGAATGTTGGAAGGTTGGGAAATGATTCCAGAACTAAGAAGAAGGGAAAAAAGAAAGCGATTGAATGTTGTTGTTTTATGTAAAAAAAAAAAACAACCCTATATAGTCCTTTCTTAGCCACCTTGGTTAAAAGTCTGTCTAGAAGAGAACTGTAAAACCATGATGACTCGAATGGTGGCTCCCTCAAAATGCCAATCTTGATCTTTTGGTCAGAATTTGATTCTAATAAAGATTGGCTTTGCCAAACTTTAATAATTTATGTAAATAACAAGTCCTCTGTTTCATCTGAGGAAAAAGACTTTGCCCTTTGTTGGCTACTGTAGGCCCTTCCCGTGTTCCCCCTTAAAACAGGGAATGTAAAAAGGAAAGGAAAAAAAAAGAATCTGAGCCCCTGGAGAAAAGGGAAAAGCCTTGGGATCCACTTTCCCAAAGTTCCCTGCCTTATAATCCTCAAGAAGACCAGGAATGTGAAGTGGGGAGAATGGCCAGGATCGAGGATTTATCAGGAATTCAGGAGTCAAAACCTGAAGCTCCGGACATACTTATCCTGACTTGAAAAGGGAATTGGAACAGTGCCAGAAAGACATTGACAGGTTTTCCCTTTCCTCCTGAGGATTCAGGCAAAAAGTCAAAACTATGCCCCCTAAGGGAAGTCCCACTGGGACAAGGAACAATTCGTTTTATGAATGCTCCACTCACCAGTACAGAAGTAAGACATTTTAAGAAAGAAATGAAATCACTCCTAGACGACCCACTAGAATTGGTTGATCAAGTTAATCCATTCCTTAAATCTAACATATATACTTGGGTAAAACTAATGTCAATTATGAATATTTTGTTTGCTGGGAAGGAAAGTTAAATGATTAGGTGAGCGGCCATGTGCATGTGGGAACAAAATCATATCCCATGTGGGGGGCCAGCCCCTGCAGATATTGGGAGTCCCTGGTAGGAAAGACAGCGTCGGCAATTAAACTGGAGGGATAGATATTAGAAGAAAGCAAGAAAGAGACTAGACTCTGTCTAGTGCAGAAGCCATTTAATTCGACAAACCATAAGCCTTTTATCCTAAATTTTCATGGGTTAAAATACAAGACTTTCACGTGAACACAAAGCCAGGTGGTTGAGAGGCGCCTCCCCCGACTCTCCAGAAGTTTCCTCAAGTATAAGGAAGAACAATCCCAAAATTATCCTACTGTTCCTAATGCTTGGTTAATGTTCCTCAAAAATAATGCAACAATCTCCACTAGTATCATGATGTTCTAATAATCAATAACTTCTAAAGCTTATGTGTACACAACACCTAAAACGAGTAACTTAAATCCTATTACCTTTTCTATTCTATGCTAATTCTTCCTACACTATGGAAACTCTTAATTATAGCTCAACCCAGTTCCTAAAGAATGTGGCCCAGTCCAAAGATCACACTGGGCTGTTTCTAGGAGCAATTGATTATAATCTCTTAGCAAAATGGCTACTCTAAAATCTTATATATCTACCTTAACTTCTATAAAAGTTTCTAATTAAATCTCAAAGTATCATGCTTGAACTATCCTAATTCCCTGACGTTGGCATAACCTATTCTACAATACTTTCTATGAATAAAATAAATTCTACTTCTATAATGAATAGAGAAAAACTCTATACTAATTGTTAGCTAAAACTGGTTCAAAAGAATGTGACCCAGTCCAAAGTACACACTGGGCTCTTAAGAATGTGGCCCAGTTCAAAGTTCGTACTGGACCATTCCTTGTGACTACAGATAATCATTTATACCATCTAAAGCTGAAAACCGCTCTCCATATGTATATACTAATTCTACAAATATACTTTTAAATCTTATAAAGAAGCTTGTACTGTATTGAAGGCTCCCAAATTTGACCTGAGTTTGAATTATATCTAATGCCTAAGCCAAAACCGCAGTTCATGGGAAACAGGAACGATGAGTTTCTAGAGTTAGCCATGCCTGTCACAGTCACAGAGACTTCAGCTTAGGTCAGCCGAGTTCCTTTTGGCTAAATGTGCTAAATAGAAAAAGGGAGAAGGGAATGAGGTCAACAGCTCCTGAACACATCCTAGTGGTCTCGAGGTCCAAGGCCCTCCCTGATCCCTAATGCTCAATGGGCCTCCATGGCTGGCTCCCAACAATCCCAGACCCAGGGGTACAGCCTGCTGAACAAAAGTATCCAAAAACTGACCCTAGATAGGACAATTACTAACCCAGGAGATAGGGTAAGAATGCAAGACTTGAGGGAACTAATGAATCTGCCCCAAGGCCTCAAAATGTTTCTAAGGCTTTTGAAATTCAGCAAAAAAAAAAAAAAAGGGCGGGGGGAGAAAATCCCACAGCATTTTTTTTTTACAATGACTCTGAGACCAGATAAAAAATTTTCTGGATTAGATCCAGAAAACCTTGTAAGACAAGAATTGTTGAAAGGTAAATTTTATTACTAAAAGCTGGTCCTTGTGTTATGAATGGCATAACTTTACTCACCCCAAATAATCCTTGATGTATAGCTCCAGTAAAAAAAAAAAAAAGAAGAAGAAGAAGCTGGGCTTGGTGGCTCAGCCTGTAATCCCATGCCTTGGGAGGCTGAGATGAGTGGATTATCTGAGTCTGCGGGTTCGAGATCTGCCCGGGCCACTTGGCGAGACTTCATCTCTACAATAAATCAAAAAATTAGCCGGCCATGGTAGTGCGCGCCTGTAGTTCCAGCTACTTAGAAGGCTGAGGCAGAAGGATTGCCGGAGCCCAGCAAGTCAAGGCTGCGGTGGCCAGGAGAGGCCACTGCATTCTGGTCTGGGTGATGGAGTGAGACTCCAACTCAAAAAAAAAAAAAAAAAAAGAAAAAAAACTTAAAAATAAAATCCAACTTATAAGAGGGGCTACTATTACAACGTGACCCGTTGTTCATATCTGGACAGGGCCCTCCAGGTAAATTTTGGATAAAATTAATTGCAATGCCTCCAGCATCTTCACCATCTATCAATACTACCCCAACCCCTAATCCAAACCCTTTACAGCCTTGGTAATTAAACCAAACTAACAGCAAGAATGATTCTGGCAAGGTAAAAATTATGGAAATAACAGACTTAAAACAAACTTTAAAGATTGAGACAGGATATGGGGACACAAATGCCTGGTTTGAATAGATAAAATACACAGTACTAAGCCTTAACAAAAGTGATTGTTATGCTTGTGCCATGGGTAGGCCACAGGTTCAAATAATCCCATCCCCTATTAACTGGGACACAGACCCCAAAGGAACGAGCTGTCTGTTGGCTCTATATCAAGATAAGGATACATGGGGGAATGAGACTTGCCACAATCTCTCCCTGATTCACCTGTATAGACGTCAGATCCAAAGGTGTATCCTTCCTTCTTCATAGGTAAGGCAAATCATTCCTTTTGTCTCTCCAGATAAGGGGATGGTTTCACCGCTCCTGTGGTGCTTCTGGAAACCTGCACCCATGTCCTTGATGTTTCTGGATCAACTGAGGGCAACTACTTGACCTAACATACCTCGAGCTGATGTTTGGTGGTACTGTGGAGGTAGAACAATTCAAGCCGTATTACCACCCAAATGGATGGGAACCTGTACTGTGGTTTGATTGGTTATTCCATTCACCCTGGCATTTCAAAACCCACTAATAACCACTAAAAGAATTAAACGATCATTACCTGAACCACCAGTACCTGGCTCATTTGGCTCTAATATATATCTAGATGCTATAGGAGTCCTTAGGGAAGTTCCTGGTGAACACAAAACTCAAAATCAAATAGCTGCAGGATTTAAATCTCTCTTTTGGTAGGTAATTATAAATAAGAATGTAAACTGAATCAATTATATATATTATCATCAACAAAGATTTATTAACCATACTAGAGATGCTATTTAAAAATTGTTGAAGCCGGGCTCAGTGGTTCAGCCTGTAATCCTTTGCCTTTGGGAGGCTGAGGTGAGTGGATTGCCTGAGCCCGTGGGTTCAAGACCCGCCTCGGCAACTTGGTGAGACCTCATCTCTACAATAAATCAAAAATTAGCCGGGCATGGTAACACATGCCTGTAGTTCCAGCTACTTGGAAGGCTGAGGCGGAAAGATCGCCGGAGCCCAGCAGTCGAGGCTGCGTGGCC
>NW_007259849.1:211289-268535 GCF_000164805.1 Carlito syrichta
GGTCGAGGTTGGGGTGGCCAGGAATGGCCACTGCACTCCAGTCTGGGCAACAGAGTGAGACTCCAACTCAAAAAAAAAAAAATTGCTGAACAATTAGATGCTACTAGTAGGATGACATGAGAAAATCGTATGGCCTTAGACATGATGCTGGCAGCAAAAGGCGGGGTATATGTCATGCTAGGAGAACAATTTTGTACTTCCCCCAAACAGATCAGGAAAAAGATTGACCTTTTTTCAGGGTGGACTGGCCCTTTGAGGGGTCACTAGACAAAGAACTAGTTAGCAAAGTGTTTAGAGTTGTTGTGGGGGACCCAGGCCACCCTGACCAATTCCATTTCATTGACTGTTGACAAGATATATTCCTGTTTTCAATTAAGTGAAGGCTGCTGTGAAATCACATAGCAACAATGACATTATTAGGTTTGTTTTGTTTTGACCTATTGTGGGAAGGGCCTTCCCAGAACAGAGAAAGTAGCATGGCAGAGTCAATGTTGGGATCTTGTGTGTTAGGGCCTGTCTGTTCATCCTTCTTCCTGCTCCCATTTGCCAGAGGCAAACATATAGGAATTCAAGTATACAAGGACTGGAAAGCCCAAAGGAAATGGCATGCCTTACTAAATTGGCAACTGGAAAAATGATGAGTGGCCCCTTGAGTGCATTATCCAATACTGTGGCCTGGCCACCTGGGGCAGAGGATGGGTCCTGGGGCTATCAGACTCCCATTTACATGCTGAACTGCATAATTCAATTACCGAAAGTTGTTGAAATTATAACTAGTAAAACTGCAAAGGCCCTTAACATACTAGCCAAACAGCAAACCAAACAGCTAGCGTAATGCTATCTATCAAAACTGCTTAGCCCTAGATTACTTGCTCACTTCTGAAAAACAGAGTTTGTAGAAAGTTTAATTTAAGTAACTGCTGCTTACAAATAGATGATGAGGAAAAGATTGTAAAAAAACACTGACTGAATGAAAAAAATTGCTCATGTCCCAGTCCAGACCTGGAAAGGCTAGAATTCCAGGGAAATAATTTGGGGGATGGTTCTCAACTTTTGGGAAATTCAAAACCCTCATAGGCATTATACTTATAATTTTGGGAATTTGTCTAATCCTGCCCTGCCTGGCGCCCCTGGTTTTAAGGTCTGCCTCCAGCCTCATTGAGGCCATGGCCGAAAGGAAAATGGCAGCACATGTAATGACGTTATGAAAGTACCAACACCTTAATCAAGGTGATGCTCTTTGATCCAAGAAGGGCCCTGAGCATCAAAGGGGGGAATGTGGTAGGGGCCTTTGCAGAACAAAAAGAAAGTAAAGTGGCGGAGTCAATGTCTAAGTGCACATGCATAATCCAGTTACAACCCTGTGCTATAAAATACCAATCAAAATACAGGTTGCCATATAAGGGAGACAAAGGAACTAGAATGTCATATAAGGCAACACTCCACTGCATTTGGGGCCCAGCCTTTGGATGTGAATTCACTGGACCAGTACTGGTACAAATAAATGCTACCTCCTGGCAAAGAAGCCTCAATATCCCTATCTCTCTGTAAAGGCTCCTACTACACTATGATTATAAGTAACAACTGAGGTTCCTGATTTTAACCCCTTGGCAGCAAGATCTAAGTTCCCTCATTCACACACTAACACCTAAGTGTCAAGGGGTTAAATAACCAGCACAAGATACTGCACTTCTTATTGTAGCATTTGGCAGAGCTGAAAGAAAAGGCAGTTATGCTAAATGTTGAAGGGATTGTGGGCAACACAAAGAAGACATCCAGAGAAGATAAAATGTCACATGAAGTCTTCATAGTCTTACATATCCTCCATCATTACCACCATAATCATCTTTCATGGTGGCTTTTTTTGTTGTTGTTGAGTTAGAGTCTCACTCTGTCACCCAGGCTGTAGTGCAGGGGCATGCTCACAGCCACTGCAGCTCGACCTGCTGGGCTCAGGTGATCCTTCTACCTCAACCTTCCAAGTAGCTGGAACTACAGGTCCAGTTAATTTTTGATTTATTGTAGAGACAAGGTCTTGCCAGGTTGACCAGGCTGTTCTTGAACCACTGGGCTCAGGTAATCCTCTCACCTCCATCTTAAAGTACAGGGATGACAGGTGCGAGCCACTGCACCCACCTTATGGTGGCTTTTAATCCCCCTCCAGGAGCCATGGCTTTCTTCTTCTTTTTGGCTTTGCTTTGTTTTTCTTGCTTCTCTTTTTCACTGCAAAGCACAGTCAGTGAATTGGTTGTCTTTTTGAAGTCATCAATCTCCAATGAAATACATACATTATGAACTAAGACTTCCAAAACACTGGCATAATATAGTAACTTTTCATATTGTATAATTTTATATTTTAGCAACTTTCCTTTTTTTTTTTTTTTTTTTGAGTCAGAGTCTCACTCTTTTGCCCAGGCTGGAGTGCAATGGGCTCAGATAATCATTCTACCTCAGCCTTCCAAGTAGCTGAAACTACAGGCATGCACCATCACACCCAGATAATTTTTTGATTTATTGTAGAGGCGAAGTCTTGCCCAGTTGTCCGGGCTGGTCTCAAACCTGTGGGCTCAGGCAATCCTCTCGCCTCCACCTCCCAAAGTGCTGGGATGATAGGCATGAGTAACTATCTAAGCTCCGTGAACTCATCTCTTGAAGATAGGTTCATACCACCTATTCCACAGACCATATTATTCAAGTATTTGAAGTGTTTTACAGTGTTTTGTGAAATGTTTAAAGTGTTTGCCATGTCTTGTTTAAAACCTAAGTTTGAGGCTGGGCTTGGTGGCTCAGCCTATAATCCCACACAGGCCGAGAACCCCTGTGTGACTGATGCAATAATTTTAAAATTTTGCTCATAAGCAACCCTCACAGCCCTGTACCCCACCCAGTGCTCTAATGGCTTCCCCCTTATCTGAGTGTACCATGTGCCAAACCCCCAGACATATGTTTATCTCTGTAATGCCTCAGTTTCCCACCTGCTTTTGCCTATAAAAGCATCCCGCTAATTTCATTTGGGGTTGAAAGTCTTGGAGGCATGAAGCCCCTCTCAACCGCTGGCTATTAAAGGACTCATTCATCTGAACTTTATTGTGCTGGTTATCTGATTTCTCACGACTCAGCTACAATATTAACAACAAAAGTTTTATTTGCTAATTTCAGGTCTGACTCTTCCTGTAGTTTCCTTAGCTGCAGTTCACCTGCTAATTGTTCTGGTGTTGGCATTTCAGGTTCTTCTAATCTCTTTTAATTTCTTCTTGCCTTTTCTTCTGTTGGCTGTTCTTTTTCTTTTATTTTCTTGGCTATTTTTTTCTTTTCTGAAACTCGTTTTACTTCCGCTTCTTATTTTCTTTTCAACATCATCGTCCTCCCAGTTATCCTTGTCGTCGCTGTCCTCATCCTCGCCTTCCCAGCAGTCCCCACTGGCAGTGCCATCACCTCCCACCTTCCCCACCAGGTCTCCCATGGAGAAAAGGTCCAGACCTAGGAGTCCAAGTCCCCTGCCATCCCCTGTCATCACCGCCATCTCGAGCCTGGTATGAGCATGCGTGAGGTGACAGCTAGAGAGTGGTTAGCATGGCAGAGGTGAGTCGCTGGGTGCCAACTTTTTTTCTAAGTATGAAATTAATGTAAGGTTATCATAAAAATAATTGCAAAATTGGAAGGGCATGTAAAAGCACTTAGCCCTCTCAATCAGAAACAACTGATTTTAATTTTTTACTAGTGATTTCTTTTGGATCAAATTCATCGGAAAGTATAACACCAATATGTAGAAACAGATTAGACAACCAACAACAATGACCTTACATCCTGTGTGTAGAACCTTATAAAGAGGCACTTCAACAAGAGGTATGAGAGGCATACTTGTATTTTTGTTTGTTTGTTTGTTTGTTTTGAGTCTAAGTCTTACTCTGTCACCCAGGCTGGAGTACAGTGGCACACTCATGGCCACTGCAGCCTCGACCTGCTGGGCTCAGGTGATCCTTCCGTCTCAGTCTTGCAAGTAACTACATGGAACAACACAGTCATGCACCACCATGCTTGGCTAATTTATTTATTTATTTATCGTAGAGACACGGTCTCACCAAGTTGCCCAGGCTGGTTTTGAACCCCTGGGCTCAGTCAGTCCTCTCACCTCAGCCTCCCAAAGTGCTGGGATTACTGGCATGAGCCACTGCACCCAGCCCATAATTTGCATTTTAGAGAGAGCTCTGGAAGGCTTCAGGAAATCAAATTCCATCCAGGTTCAACCATTAAATCACTGTACAACATTGACTAAAATCACCTCATGCCTTAGCAATCAGTTTCCTCATCTATATAACTAAGAGGTTAGATTTGAATAACTTTAGATTTACTTCCACCTAGCATTGTTATTTTTTTTTTATTGATACAGCCCAATTTGCATTTGAATATACCCTATAATTGGGCAGGACATGGTGACTCATGCCTATTATCCCAGCACTTCAGGAGGCCCAAGCTGGAGCATAGCTTGAGTCCAGGAGTTTGAAACCAGCCTAGGCAACATAGCAAGACCTCATCTCTACAAAAATAAAATTAAAAAATAAAAAATAAATTAGCCAGGTATGATGGCACATGCTTGTAGGCCCAGCTACTAAGGAAGCTGAGGCAGAAGAATCACCTGAGACCACAAAGTTGAGGCTATGGTGTGCCACTGCACTCCAGCCTGGGCAACAGAGTAAGACCCTGACTCAAAAAGATATATATATATATATATATCCTGCAATTATGTTTTATTGTAATTATTTGTTTGTATCTGTGCTTTTCTATCAGATTAAATTAGTCTTCTTAATCCTTACATCTACCCCAACACATTGGATAGCATGTAATAGGTACACAATAAAGGAAGATGAGATGAAGAGAAGGGTGACTTTTTAAATTATTGAGAACAATTTTTACCCTATTGAAGAAGGACTCAAAGGCAAGAGCTTTTAGAAAATAAAACAGGTTTGGGGAACGGAGGCATGTAACAACACAAAGGGTACCTCGTCCTAAACCAAGGGAAGTGTGGACCAGTTGGATGCAAAACTTCACCTGCGCATAGATCACTCATGTACCTTATCCTTGTATCCCACATCTCTATAATAAGATTAAGCTATTTTTAAAAATAAAATAAGTAATTATAATTTTTTAAAAAATAAAACAGATTTACTTGCAAATTTTACTTGAGAGTCTAAACCTTCAAAGGATTGGCTCACCAAATTAAAAAAAAAAATACCACAAGCATTTAAAGAAAAATAATCAACCAAAGTTGCCAAGTTTACAATTAATATGTTCATAGTGGAAAATGAACAATTTTCTTTCTTTTTTTGAATCAAAGTCTCACTCTGTTGCCCAGGCTAGAGTGTGTTGCAGGGGCACACTCATGGCCACTACAGCCTCCACCTGCTGGGTTCAGATGATCCTTCAGCCTGAGCCAAGTAGCTGGAACTACAGGTATGCGCCACCATACCTGAAAGGACAGACCGAGAGTGAGAAGCCATTTTTCATCTTGTTCTTAAACCCTGACACAGTGATGAGAAAGTAGAAGCTATGCTTTTGGAGAAATGCACACTTTAGATATAATTAACTTTACTGACTTTATCTTTTCAGAAACAGACTTCCAGGTATCAGAGGTGTCTCATAGTGGCAATCAAGCTTGCCTAGAGTAAAGAGAATTTACAAGGCCTAAGACATCATGCATCGGGCAAGGACTATAAAAGTCATGAAACTTGTAATTACAAAAGTTATAACCGCTCAGAGAGAGAGCAGGTGGGGATTCGATCTTACAGTAAATTGGGCACTTTCTACAGGGAAGCCAAGGATCCTCCGAAGCTACCCACTGGGAATGCCCAGGAGATAAGGGGAGGCACACCCTCCATTAGGTCTAAGGAATGTCATTTGGGAAGGTACAGGAGAATCAGAATCCTTGTCATGCCCTTCTTTAGGGGCTATGATAATGTGGGTAGACATTAATGGCTCTCCGTGTCACAGGTTTTCCAAGGCATCCACAGGTGGTCGATAAGGAAGTCACAGTAGTTATGGCAGTCATGTGCAACATCTCCAAGAAAAGAATTTAAGCCAGGGGTCTGGGGGGCTATGCCGCCACACTCACCTAGAGTGTAGGCCCACTCCCTGTCTGTGGGGAGTGAAGCTTTCTTAAATAAATCTTCTCTTCTCTCACCTCTGTGTGTTGCAATTCCTTGCAATCTACTCGGATCTCTGGGTTGCCAGCGCGCACCTCCGGCTTGCCAGCTCCGGTGGTGCTGCACCTCTCCATTTTCCCTCACCCTGTCCAGTACCCTAACAATATCCAGCTAATTTTTTTGATTTATTATAGAGGTAAGGTATCACCAAGTTGCCCAGGCTGGTCTCAAACCCCTGGGCTCAGGCAATCTTCTCACCTCTGTCTCACAAAGTGCTGGGAATAATAGGCGTGAGTCACCATGCCCAACAACAATTTTCTTAAATAATTGTTATACCCACAGAAGTCATTATATATCTTTACACATCAGCATGACCAAGGGTCAAAAACAAAGTTGTTTTTGTTAGGAAGTCAGTAATTTATAGGCTGAAGTTTCATTTATTTTAGGGACTAGAGCTAGACAGGATGACCTTGTTTGTCTGGGGAGGAGAAGTGTTTATTTCTACACCCCAAGGAGATGGTGGTATAGTCCTTGTTCTTGCTGTGGCTGGTACTGCTACTGTTTTTGCCTTTGATCTTGACCGTGAAAGGTAACCTGCACATTTATTCATAATTTAACAAAGAAGGTGGCAGTTTCATTCCTATAGCCCTAAAAAAAAAAAAACTCATAAAATCAAAAAGGGTAAAAGGAGCCAGAACAAATGTACAGGCAGTTTCCCCCATACAGATAAATCAAGGCAGACTTTTAGTGAAGATAATTTCCTAGGTCATTCCAATTTCCTTTTCCTTAATGTGAAAATAGTTGAAAATATAGAGCTAAAGGGGAATTCTTCTGTCAAGTAAATAATTTTACTCTCTAATTCATTTGTTGCAAATCATAAATTAAATATCAAGGTATTCATGTTAGATATTCTGTGGAATAATGCTCAAGGCTGCCCCACTGAGAAGGGCATGAGGAAAACAGAGTGTGGGGGAGGAAATAGAAAGTTTGTCATTGCTGTAATAAAAATGTTTCCATATACTCACATACATTTCCACCTCCCCACATACCCAGAGTGGTCTGACATTTTATATTTATTGTATTTTATTATTTTATTTCTTGAAACAACTCTGAATGCTTACCCTGGACTAATTCTGTGTGTCCTCTAGAAATTAGATTTTTTTCTTTATTTGGTCAAACATTGTGGCCTAGAAGGGATGGTGAATTCAGGAGTTTATTTTTCTGAAAACTACCTGGAGGGATTGTGAAAGGAGCTTAAGTTCCTGTGGAACAAATGTTTGTTGAACCAAGGAATGGTTACTTTTAGAGACCATTACCATAGACCCATGTTTGTTCAGGATTGCAATAGCATGGAACACTTAGCTTAAAAGATATTTACACCTCTGTATTCAGTCACGAAGACTAATGTAAAAAAAAAAAAAAGTTTAGCTGAGAAATGTTGGTGGAGAAAATGAATATTGAGTAGAGTCATCAAGTTAGTTGACTCTGCAGTTTGGAGAGAAGCATGGCTTAATCAAGTAAAAGAACATTTCAAGCAGGGTGCATATCACATACCAAAGCCAGACAATAAAGTATAAACAAGTTTTACATGTATGGGAACACTGATACCAATAGTATTTAAATGTTGTCTTTGAGAATAACAAAAGAAAAGAACTTTATCTGTGTGGGAAACCAAAATATGCCATCCCAAAATACGGTTCATGTGTTATTTTGAGGTGGCTCTTCAAAAGGGCTGCAGACACAGAAAAAGCTATAAAAAGCCAGGGGTTTCAGGGGGCATATTTGCATCTGTAGAGAAAATCTACATTAGTGAAATAAGCAGCAAAGACTAATCGGCTTTCTTTGAGACCCCCTTGTTAAATTAAGTTTAGCCTAAAGCTGCCTCCTTACATATTTTTTAAATATATTTTTTATTTTAAAGATGTGGAGTACAATTCAGGGTTAGGTATACAAATGTTCACTATGCAGATACCCTTGTTGATGAGGTGTGCCCCCCTTCCCTGGCAGTTTTCAACTGCCAATCCTACCCCTCCTCCCCAACCTTCTTACATATTTTAAGTTTGGCCTAAAGTTTTATCCACACATAATGAACTGTGATCTAACTAGATGCATAAATAGACTGTAATCTACTCTTGTGCCAATCACCAGATTTTGGCCAAAATCGGCCAGATGTTCAAATCATGTTCAAATAAGGTAAATGCCGAGCTGAAACCAACTCATCTGTTACTGTACCTCACTTCTGTTTTCTGTATGTCACTTTCCTTTTTCTGTCTATAGATCATTGGCCGTGTAGCAGGGCTGGGAGCCTCTCTGAACCTATTCTGGTCTGGGGCTGCACCATTGGTGAATTGTTCTTTGCTCAAAACAATTCTGTTAAATTTAATTTGTCTAAGCCTTTTCTTTTTTTTTAAGATACAAATAATATTTTTATTTTATTATAGAGATGTGGGATACAAGTGAGGGTTAAATACATAGGTAGGCTGCCTGCAAGTGAAGTGTGGGCTTCCAGCTGGCCCTCCTTTATCCGTCCTTCCCTAGCAGTGCCCAGAGACTGCTGATCTCTCCCTCGTGTTCATGTGATTATTGTTCAGACCCACTAATGAGTGAGAATATGTGATATTCAGTTTTCTGTTTCTGTGATAGATCACTTAGTGTAATGGTCTCCAACTCCATTTAGTTTGCTGGGTCCATGATTTTGTTCTTTCTTCTTTATGGCTGCATAATACTCCATCATGTATATATACCATGTTTTCTTTATCCAGTTCACTTTTGATGGACAGTAGGGTTGTATTCATGTTTTAGCTATTGTGAATAGTGTAGCAGTAAATATACATGAGCAGGTGTCTTTTTGGTAGAATGATTTTATGTTCCTCTGGGTATGATCCAGCAATTCCTCAGGAGAGGGATATGGAAGGTCAATTTTTAGTTCTTTTAGGAACCACCACACTGCCTTCCATAGAGGCTGGAATATTTTGCACTCCCACCAACAGTGTAGAAGCGTTTCCTTTTCTCTGCACCCATACCAGCACCTGTTGTTTTTTTGACTTATTAATGATAGCCATCTTTACTGGAGTTAGATGGTATCTCATTGTAGTTTTGATTTGCATTTATCTGATGATTAGTGAGGTTGAACATTTTTTCATGTGTCTTTTGACTGCTTGTATGTCTTCTTTTGGGAAGTGTCTGTTCATGTCCTTTGCCCACTTTTTAATGGGGTTGTTTTTTTCCTCTCATTTCATTTGACTTTCTTGTAGATCCTGAATGTTAGGCCTATGTCAGATGCATAATTTGCAAACCCCCATTCTGTGGGTTGTCTCTATTCTCCTAATGGTTTCTTTTGCTGTGCAAAAGTTTTCAGTTTGATGAGGTCCCACTTCTCTATCTTAGCTTTTGTGGCATTCACTTTTGGGACTTAGTCAAGAATTCTTTGCCTATTCTGGTGTTCATAAAGGTGTTGCCTATGTTTTCTTCTAGTATTCTCATAGTTTGAGGTTTTACATTTAGGTATTTGATCCATTTTGTGTTGACTTTTGTATATGGTGATAGGTAAGGGTCCAGTTTCATTTCACTTCATGTGGTCAGTCAGTTTTCCCAGCACCATTTGCAAAATAGGGTCTCCTTTCCCCAATGATTGCTATTGGTAGCTTTGTCAAAGATGAGTTGGTTAAGAGACCATGTTTTTGCTTCTAGAATCTCTGTCCTGTTCCACTGGTCTACATGCCTATTCTTGTACTAATACCAGGCTGTTTTAGTTACTGTAGCCTTGTAATACAATTTAAAGTCTGGAAGTGTGATACCTCCCACTTTGTTTCTTTTGCTGAGGATAGTTTTGGCTATTCGTGCTCTTTTCTGTTTCCTTATGAATTTCTGTATGTACTTTTCCAGGTCTGAGAAAAATGGTGTTGGTAATTTGATGGGTATTGCATTGAATCTGTAGATTGCCTTGAGTAGGATGGACATCTTGACAATATTAAGTCTTCCAATCTTTGAGCAAGGAATGTTTTTCCATTTATTTATGTCAACTTTGATTTCTTTGAGCAATGTTTTGTAGTTCTTGTTGTAAAGGTCTTTCACTTCTCTGGTTAGGTAGATGCCAAGGTATTTCTTTTTTTTTTTTTTTTTTTTGTGACTAATGTGAATGGGATTGTACTTTTTATTTGTTTCTCTGCCTGCTTGTTGCTGGTGTATAGAAATGCAACTGTCTTTTGCATGTTGATTTTGTACCCTGAAACTTTGCCAAAAACAATTTAGCAGTGCGAGGAGACTTTTGACAAACTCTCTTGGGTTTTCAAGGTGTAGAATCATATTGTCCACAAACAGGGGTAGCTTAATTTCCTCTTTTCCTATTTGGATACTCCTGATTTCCTTCTCTTACCTGACTGCTCTGACTAGGATTTCTAGCACTATGTTGAACAGGAGAGATGAGAGTGAGCATCCTTGTTTCGTTCCCATTCTCCAGGGGCATCCTTCCAACTTCTGCCCATTGAGCAAAATGTTGCTTGTGGGTTTATCATAGATGACTCTTACTGTTTCGAGGAATGTTCCTTCTATGCCTAGGTGTTCGAGGATTTTTATCAAGAAGGGATGCTAGATCTTGTTGAATACTTTTTCTGCATCTAATAATATAATCATGTGGTTCTTTGTTTTACATCTGTTAACATATTGAATTATGTTTATGGTATTGCGAATGTTGAACCAGCCCTGCATCCCAGGAGTGAAGTGCACCTGGTCATGGTGGGTGATTCTTGAGATATGTTGTAGATAAAATTTACCAGAATCTTGTTGCGAATTTTTGTGTCTATGTTCATCAAGGAGGTTGGCCTGTAATTTTATTTCCTTGTTGAGTCTTTGCCATGCTTGGGTATCAGTGCAATGTTAGGTTTGTAAAATAACGTGGGGAGAATTCCATCTTTCTCAATTGCCTGGAATATTTTTGATAAGATTGGTATCAGCTCTTCCTTGTATGTCAAAGAATTCAGCTGGTAAGCCATCTGATCCAGGCCTTTTTTTCCGTGGGGAGATTTCTTATGACTGTGGCAATTTCCTGGATTGTTACGGGTCTGTTTAGCATTTCAGTTTCTTCTTGTTTCAACCTTGGGAGTTTGTGTGATATCAGAAAGTCCTCCGTTTCCTTTAGGTTTTCAAGTTTATTTGCATATAGATGTGCATACTAATCTCTAGTAATCTTTTTAATTTCTTTGGGGTCAGTTGTGACTTCCCCTTTGGCATTTCTAATTGTGTTTACCTGGACTTTTTTCTCTCTTTTTTAATCAGTCTGGCCAGGGCTCCATCAAGCTTATTTATGTTTTTAAAGAACCAGCTCTTTGTCTTATTGATCCTTTCTATGATATTTTTGTCTTCTGTGCTCTGCAGTTACAACTTTATCTTGGTTATCTGGATTCTTCTCCTGAAGTTAGGATTTTGGTGGTCTTGCCTTTCCAGCTCCTTTGGTGTGATGTCAGGTTGTTTCCTTGTGATCTTTCTGTTTTCTTGATGTGTGCATACAATGCTATGAATTTTCTTCTTAACACTGCTTTCACGGCACACCATCTATTTTTTCTTAAACCAGCTAACTGAGAAACTTCATTTCCATAACAAAACAGCCTTTGCTTGCCATACATTTCTTTGCTTCATCCTCTCATAACCTGTTACCACTTTTTCCCAAGAGCTTTTTTTTTTTGAGTTGGAGTCTCACTCCATTGCCCAGGCTGGAGTGCAGTGGCACACTCACCGCCACCCCAGCATCAACCTGCTGGGCTCTGGCGATCAGTCCGCCTCAGCCTTCTAAGTAGCTGGAACTACAAGTGTGCACTACCACGCCTGGCTAGTTTTTGATTTGTTGTAGAGACGAGGCCTCGCCAAGTTGCACAGGCTGTTCTTGAACCCGCAGGCTCAGGCAATCCACTCGCCTCAGTCTCCCAAAGTGCTGGGATTGCAGTCTGAGCCACTAAGCCTGGCTTATCCCTTTCTTTATGGTATAATAACTTCAGCCACCTGGCCCTTCTCTGGGTCTCGTATTTTGTGTGACTCCTGTGTACACTTGCACATTAATAGATTTGTATGCTTTTTCTCCTGTTAATTTTCCAACTTGTCTTATAGACTCAAATTATCAAGCTGTCAGAGGGAAAGTATGAACTTCCCTATAGCTGCTTGGGTCCTGATTTTCTAGGAAATAAGGGCTGAAGCCTAATTTACTTACTTATCTAATAGCAATATAGCACCACAAATAATGTATCCAGGAGTAGTTTCTCAAAACTTTCCCCCCAGTCTATGTTTCTGTCACTTTTGGGCCTTCTTTCTGCTCCTGGTTTGCCCTCCACTCTTATCAGTTCCATTTGCCCATTTTTCTTAGCTAGCACAGATAATACGGTCATTAGTATGTTTACTCAGCATAATTTTAAGTGTTACCCTGCCCATTTGGATGTTTGCATTTCAAAGGGGAAACTATAGAAGCCTCAAAATAATTGAAGACCAAAAATCATTACTCTCCAATGGTAGATTTTCAAATACTTAATACTAGTAGAAGTGCGATTATTTTAGATAAGTGATTACCTTGCTATTGCTAAACTCTTACCATATATAACATGTCATAATCTGACTTCATGTAAGGTATTCCCTGGATATCATTCTGTGGTAGAAAATACTGGTACCCTTGACTATTATAGACATATAAATTCTGACTACTATTCTTTAAACTGAATTTGACCAGGACTACTCTACCTTTGCCTGACTTAACACACACGCAAATTCATAACCACAGAAAGTGATGATTCAGTACAAAAAAAAACCGCCAGAGATCACTAATACCTAGTATTTGTATATCATAGAATGTTGGGAGCTGGCCACGGAGGCCCACTGAGCATTAGGGATCAGGAAGGGCCATTGACCCCGAAACCACTAGAATGTGTTCGGGAGCTGTTGACCCCACTCCCTCCCCCTGTAAGCTCAAAACATAAAAACTCTGAGACCGGGATGAACACAAGCTAACTTTAGAAACTCATTGTTCCCATTCTTCCACAAACTGCAGTTTTGGCTTTCACACAACTTATAATTCAAACTCTAAGTCACATCTAAGAGCCTTAGTATTGGTCACAGGCTTCTTGGTCGTGATCTTAGGATTCATTGAAGTTGAATAAGGTGTAAATTGTAGAATATAGTTTTAGAAGACAGCCATTTTGTTGAAAGAATATGGCTAGATTACTTGATGAACTTTGGACTGGGCCACATTCCAGACGTTCTGGGATGGGCCACTTTAGGTTGTAAAGTAAGTACTTAAGTTTCTATAGAATTGTTTAACTTGGCATTAGTATAAATCAGCTTAGGATGAAAAAGGTTTATAGGATAGGTCAGTCACAGATTAAGGTTAGCATTTGTTATGGGATTTTTAGGTTATCATTTAATTTGGTATTAGTATACATTAGCATAGGATGAAAAGGGTTTATAGGCAGTCATGGATTAAGGTTTAACATCTGTTATGGGATTATACCTGAAAGAACATCTGGTGGGTGGGGGACACCCCTCACACACCTGGCTTTGTGTATAAAAGACGTGTTGTAATTCCCAATAAATGGTTTCTGCACTAGACAGGGGTCCAGCCTCTTTCTCTCTCCCTCTTTCTTCTTCCCCCCAATCGCCGACGCCGTCTCCACCTTTGGGGTACCCTGAACCTGGCAGGAGCTGGACTCCTGCAAGAGAATTATAGTAGATTTTGTTGTAATTCAGAAAACAATACAAAATGAAGGCCTCAGAAGCAAAAGCTTTTCTCTGACCTTCTCCTGCCCTCCTGACTCTCAATCCCATTCTTCCCCAAGGCTAGCCATAGAAACTAGAATCCTTCTTCCCTTGGGTGGGTCATAGACACAAAAATTCCTTTTTCCCCAAAGTCAGTTATAAAACCTAAAAACATTACTTTAACTCTCTCTCTGCCTTTATGTGTAAAAACTCACCATAGAGAAATTATCTGACCTACATGTTTGACTGTACATCATAAGATCCCCATTCCAGCGAGGGTCCTGCCCCATGCCCAGAAAGAATAAATGCATGCTCAGAAAGGCCAAGAAGAATTTAGACAGACAGGCCTTGCTGGGTTTCTCCACTCAGACTTTAGCATTAGAGCATGCTCTTTTTGACCAATCATATTTCTACATGGCTGTCCATACTTTGTTGAACACAAGCATAAAAATGGACAATTTCTCCTGTATCTTTGGGTCTTTATTTTGTAGGCTATCATATACACATGAATAAATTTGTAGGCCATTTCTCCTATTAATCTGTCCCCTGTCAGTTATTTTTAGTAAAATTTTAGAGGGCAAAGGGGAAGTTTTTCCTTGGCCCCTACAATTTTTATTTCACAGAAATTTTCACTTAGGACCTTGTTTACTATCAAAGTTGTTGTGAAATTGACAAGAGTTATTTAACTTGCAAAATGGAAAATTAAAAGCACTGTAAAAACGTAGGGACATTTTGTCTGATTTGTATGAATTACTGTTAGTCCAAGCTATTTTACTCTATGCATGCTAGCTCATATTTATCTTATTTACAGTCTCTGTCAGACCCACTTTCTCCTGAATCTCACTGAGCAATTTTATAATCAACCTTTTGAATTATATGTTTGGAATTTCCAAGATTTCATTTTGGTTAGGGTCTATTGCTGAAGAGTTAGTGTGATTTTTGGGGGATGTGGAAGGACCCTGACTTTTCATATTGTTCAAATTATTTTTCTGGTTCCTTTTCATTTAGATAGACTATTTCTTGTTTTTGAGGTTCTCAGGGGGGCTGCCATTGGCACTGTAGGGTTCTCTTGGTTATATATAGTCTTGGTGTGATGAATTTCTCAGTTGCCAGCTATGGCAGTCTTGTGTTGGGTACCTGCACTGACTCACAGCATCGTGAGTGGCCAAAGTGGCTTAGAAAGTGGTGTTAGCTGGGATCTGGGATGAGGTCTTTCCCAAAACTGAGGTATTATATCAGATGTGAGGGGCTATGCTGTTGACCTCCATCCAGGAGGTGGCACATATGGGAGACAGCCAGCCATGATGGTGGCTATGAGATTTCTCCTTGGTATGTGATGCTCCAAGGAAGTGCCCAACCAAATTAGGCAGAGGGCAGGGCTCTGGGGATTACCCCAGTTTTGTCTGTTTTGAGCCTTTGAGGGGAGTGCAATGGAAAAGGTGCTCAAGCACCCCACCTGCACTTTTGGCTGCCCCAGTGAAGATTAGGAGGGAGTCTGTGGTCATTGGAGTAATACTGTTGTGCAGGACTGGCACAGAAGAGTTTACACAAAGAGTGAGAGGTTACCATGGCAATGAGTCCCACTGCCTTTCTGCCTTAACCTCAGGCAGTCTGTTCAAAATGTCCAAGTGCAGCCAGCTTCAGGGCCTCAGGTGTTCTCATGGCATCCTGCCCCAGCAAGGAACTGTCTGCTGTCATCTAGTTTGCCCTTGGGGCCCATCCCCTCCCAGGCCAGCTACAAAACAGCCACCAGTCAGGGTTGAGTTCCTGGGACATGGTAGCTAGAGCTGCTCAGGGCTTTTTTTTTTTTTTTTTTTAATTCCTGCACCAATTCACACGGGATTTGGCAGAGCATGACTGTGAATAAGGCAGTTTCCTATGAGAAACTGGAGTTCGGTAAGGTTCAGGGGGACTTCCAAGTCCATGGCAAGAGCACAGTACTCTTGAATTCCCCTCATTCACCTTCCCTACTGTGTCCAAAGGCTGTACCACGATCCAGAGAAAAGTCTGGCTAGTTCCAGCTCAGGTCAATGGATTTTCTTTGCACTATATGGTAATTATCACTTCTTTGATGAACTGGGGGAATGCTGCTGGTCCTGTTTCTCTCTGGGTGCTGAGGAAACTCTTATCTTGATTTACTCCATAGGAGAAACACACCCTGGCTGCTTCATGTTGGCCATCTCAATCCTCTCTCTTGAGTCTCAGTTTTCTTACCTATAAATAGTAATAACAGTAGTAACAACCTTACAAAGACTTAATATTTGTAAAAATACTTAGAATAATATCTAGCATATAGTAAGCACTAGGCAAATATTTGCTTTGATTGATATTATCTTTATTATTATCGCTTTGAGTAAATATACTTCTCTTTTGGGTCAACTACAAATTTTATATTTCAATCTGTAATCTTATCTGAAACATTGAAGAGCGGGAAATTAACACAATGGAATAAGGCTCTAAATCTATAAATGTGGTGGCAACCTGACTGGACTTTTCAAAGGACTTTGGGAAATATTCCAACTCTCTTCTGATTCTACACACTATTTCACTTTTTTATATCTAGTAAGTTTTCCAAAACTCAGAAATTTCACCAGCCAGTCTGAGGTACCTGAGTTCTAAAAGAAAGATGTCATTATATGTTTGGAGAGCCAAGAGAAACCAATATTTTTCTTAGTGATGTTGCCCACTCTGAGAAAGTCTAACATAAAATATTTCCCTAGTAGCCTGTGGTTTAATCTTTCCTATTTGTATGGTAGATCCAGAATTGTGGCTAAAGCATATATAACTGGGGAGGTTATCTTTAAGAAAAATTATTCTAAATTACAAATACAGATTAGGTTAAGAAATAAATATATGTGTTTTGTTTGTTTCTTGAGTAGGAGTCTCACTCTGTCATCCAGGATGAAGGGCAGTGGCACACTCCGAACCACCACAATCTCGACTTGCTGGACTCAGGCAATCCTTCCTCCTCAGTCTTCCAAGTATCTGGAACCACACGCACCATGCCCAGCTAATCTTTTTATTTATTGTAGAGATGGGGTTTCACCAAGTTGCTCAGGCTGGTCTTGAACCCATGGGCTCAGGCAATCCTTTTGCCTCCACCTCCCAAAGTGCTGGGATTATAGGTGTGAGCCACCAAAGAAGATCACCCTCACTAATGCAGATGAGCATTATCTAATCTGTTGAGGGTCTGAACAGAACAAAATGGCAGAGGGAGGGTGAATGTGTTGTTGTTTGAGCTGGTATATCTATTCATCTTCTCTTGCCCTTGGACATTGATTCTCCCGATTTTTTTTTTTTAGAGGTCTCATTCTGTTGCCCAGTCTGGAGTGCAGTGGCATGATCATGCTGATCATGGCTCACAGTAGCCTCAACCTCCTGGGCTTAGGTGATCCTTCCACCTCAGCATCCCAAATAGCTGGGACTATAGGCACACACCACCACGCCTGGCTAATTTTTTGATTTTTTTTTTTTTTTTGTAGAGATAAGGTTTCACTATGTTGCATAGGCTGGTGTGGTTCTCCTGATTCTTGAGAATCAGACTGGATGTACACCATCGACTTCCATGTATCTCAGGTGTTCAGACTTGGACTCAACTACAACCAACATTCCTAGTTCTCCAACTTTCAAACAGCAAAGCTTAGGACTTTTTGACCTCCATAATCATGTGAGTCAGTTCATATGTGTATACACGGGGGGTGCCAAAAGTGTATGCACATTTTGAGACATATTATCTGTGTATTACTTTTCAAAGTTGAACTGAATGATAATAGCGATGTGTAGTATGACATTCACTCAGATGTTAGTGTCACCATGCAACAGGCAGGTACATATCGAGTTGTACCATTTTTTTTTTAATTGTAGAGACGAGGTCTCACCAAGCTGCCCAGGCTGGTCTCAAACCCACAGGCTCAGGCAACCCACTCACCTCAACTTCCCAAAGTGCTGGGATTATAGACTGAGCCACCAAGCCCAGCCAAAGTATTACAATTTTAAAACAGTTTTTTTTCCTTTCTTAAAATGTGTATACATTTTCTGGCACCCTCTGTATATTTGATATATTTGAGAACTCTGACTAATACATCTTTCATTACCCACTGTTGGTGAGCCAACACGCCTAGCCTTATGGATCAATGTCCTTGACTGCTAGCTATCCAATGTCTAAAACAGTTATTTCATGTGTTTTACCTAGTTTTGTTGTTGTTGTTGTTGTTGTTGTTGTTGTTTTTGAGTTGGAGTCTCACTATGTTGCTCAGACTGGAGTGTGGTGGCCATTCCCGGCCACCACAGCCTCGCCTGCTGGGCTCCGGCGATCCTTCCGCCTCAGCCTTCCAAGTAGCCGGAATTACAGGCATGCGCTACCACGCCCAGCTGATTTTTTTATTTATTGTAGAGATGAGGTCTCGCTGCCCAGGCGGGTCTCGAACCTGTGGGCTCAGGCAATTCACTCACCTCAGCCTCCCAAAGGCGTGGGATTACAGGCTGAGCCACCGAGCCCGGCTTGCCTAGTTTTTTAAAAAGTGTTTATGATGTGAGGGTTAGTCCAATAGAATTACATTGTTATGCCTGGTTACTGCGTTATTCCAAAATTCTGAAATAAAAATTTGAAAGCGCAGATTTGGTTCCTATTTCATAATCTTACTGAACCTACATACCTGAGAGCATTCTTAAATTTTCTTCTTGTCTTTCAAATTCAAAAGAATTTTTTAAAGTCCATTTTTTATCAATTTGTAATAGTACCACCGACTATCTCCTTTTTGAAAACTTTTCTCTGTATTTTATAACACTACAGTCTTGTCTTTGTCTTCTTTTTTCTCCTTGTATTTTTTTCTTAGGGGTGGGGATCTCAGTTTTTGTTAACTTATTCTTTCTTTTGTGTAAGTCTAGCCAACTCAAATAATGACCAAAATATACTCCATTTGGTATCTTGGTTAAATGGGAATTATTTATCTTGGTTAAATGGGTGTGTAGTTAGATAATACCAACCTACTAAACTCATCTCTATGTCTTCATTAGATTACGTTTTCTCATAATATTCTGCAAACTTTTCACCTATTTTGTAATATTTGGACAGTTAAATAAGATTGCTAGATCATATATCTTGATATCAGGTCCAGGAGTTTCAATGGGAACAAACGTAAAGCCTATTCATAATTGGAATAACTATAAATATATTTGGAAATTCACATAGTTTCTGAAGTGACTTATAGGGAGACATTCTAGAAACTCTAAGAGAAAAGTCACCATGTGTGAGAAATCTGGTAAGGCAGATTTAGCAGCAGGGACTTAACTTTAGAGGAGAGAGTATGTTCCAGTAGTGTGAAGCTACACTTGCCCACTCTCCTAACCCACTGATCTTTCCCCTCTTCTCCATGGAGTGCTTATATGCTGTGGGACTATGAAAAGACCAAGGAATAAGTGAAAGAACTTTGTCATTAGGGAAGCAAATAGCCCTAGAAATTGTTTCTAGAAATGCTTTGAATTTGCTGACTCACCTTGATATCGTAGAAGGAATAGAACTAGAGATTATATGGCAATGTCAATATGTCCTTGTAAGCACAGGAATATGTGGTAAGAGGACAAATAAAAATAAAAAGAGACAATTGCTTAAAAAGAGAAATTTTTTTCTTCTCTTTTCTTAGTGTTTTCTTTTGAAAAATTATAATTTTAAGTTTTTTTTCCTGCCTCTTTGAAATGTGCATAAATCTTTTTTTTTTTTTTGAGTTGGAGTCTCACTCTGTCGCCCAGACTGGTGTGCAGTGTAGTGGCATGCTCATGGCCACTTCAGCCTTGACCTGCTGGGCTCAGGCGATCCTTCCACCTCAGCTTTCCAAGTAGCTGGAACTACAGGCGTGCACTACCATGCCCAGCTAATTTTTTTTTTATTTATTTATTGTGGAGATGAGGTCTTGTCAAGTTGCCCAGGTGGGTCTCGAATCTGCGGGTTCAGGCAATCCACTCATCTTGGCCTCCCAAAATGCTGGAATTACAGGCTGAGCCACTGAGTCTGGCCAGTGTAAATCTTTTTAGAAGGAAAATAAGTTTCTTGCCAACTTTATGACCCAGAAATATCTTTCTCAAAGACCTGAATCTCTTTGAAGTGTCAGCATCAAGGGAGACCATGTCCCTATCTCCCAGGTTCTGTGATAGGGTAGAAAACTAATGTCAGTGGCCTTACCCCAGGTTGTAAAACTGTCTCCTATCATAAAGATATGAGAAGTCTGTGTTTCCTCTGCATGAAGCCAGTTAGATAAAACAGATGATCACACCAATTTTCAGGTGACTCTCGGATGAACTGTGTCTGACAGATGGTGCTGTCAAGTCCTCTTACGTAAAACTTAGTCATTCTTTATTTTGAAAATATGTATATAATGAGTTGTGTATGCTTTACTATATAAAAGGGTGATTTTTTTTCTGTCTCGGCAATCTTTTAGCAGACTGCTTGTGATGTGCATCCCACTCTGGCTTAATGTTTATTCAATAATAAAATTGTTTTTTTCCCCTATATCTTTGTAGAGAGGTTTTCTGGACTGGAAGATTTTGTTTGTTTGTTTGCTTGTTTTAATTTTAAAGATGTGGGGTACAATTTAGGTTAGGTATACAAATGTTCATTACACAGGTACTCTTATTGATAAGGTGTGCCCCTCCTTCTCCTGGCAGTTTCCCCGCTACTGCCAATCCCTTTCTTATAGTATTATGATAATTGTTCAAGGTCTGCTTATGAGTGGGATTATATGTACTCTGTTCTTTGTTTCTGTGATAGATCACTGAGTATGATCAACTCTAAAGCCATCCAAGTTGCTGCGAAGTCCATATGTTTGTCCTTCTTTATGATTGCATAATATTCCATTGTGTATATGTACCACATTTTTTTTTAATCCAGCCAAGTTCCAATGGGCAGTATGGTTGGGTCCATGATTTTACTATTGTGTATAGAGCTGCAACAAACATGCATGTGCAGGTATCTTTATAGTAGAATGACTTGAATTCCTCCAGGGATTGCTGGGTCATATGGAAGGTCAATCTTGAGTTCTTTCAGAAATTGCCACCCTGTCTTCCAAAGAGGTTGCACTAGTTTGCATTCCCACCAGCAGTGTAGAAGCGTGTCTTTTTTTCCGCATCCTCGCCAGCATCTGTTGTTTGTTTTATTGATGGTCATTCTTACTGGGATTAGGTGGTATCTCAGTGTGGTTTTGATTTGCATTTCTCTGATGATTAGTGAGGCTGAATACTTTTTCATGTGTCTGTTGGCTGCCCGTATGTCTTCTTTTGAGAAGTGTTCATGTCTTCTACCCACTTTTTATTTATTTATTTTATTTTTTTGAGGTGGAGTCTCACTCTGTTGCCCAGGCTGGAGTGCAGTGGTATACTCATGGCCACCCCAGCATCGACCTGCTGGGCTCTGGCAATCCTTTCACCTCAGTCTTCCAAGTAGCTGGAACTCCAGGCATGCATTACCACACCCAATTGATTTATTGCAGAGATGAGGTCTTGCCAAGTTCCCCGGGCTGGTCTCAAACCCATGGGTTCAGGCAATCCACTCACCTTGGCCTCTCAAAGTGCTGGATTACAGGCTGGGCCACCAAGCCCAGCCTTGCCCACTTTTTAATGGGGTTGTTTGTTTTTTTCCTTTTGGCACCTTTGATTTCCTTGTAGATCCTGAATGTTAGGCCTTTGTCAGATATATAGCTGGCAAATATTTTTTTCCTATTCTGTGGCCTGTCTCTCTGCTCTCTTGATGGTTTCTTTGGCTTTGCAGAAGCTTGTCAGTTTGATGAGGTCCCACCACTTGTCTATCTTATCTCTTATGGTTTGGGCACTTGGGGTTTTGCTCAGGAATTGGTTACCAGTTCCAATTTCCATAAGAGTGTCTGCTGCATTTTAGATTTTTTTCATTTTTTAAATTTTTTTTTTGCGTTGGAGTCTCACTCTGTTGCCCAGACTGGAGTGCAGTGGCCGCTCCCGGGCACCGCAGCCTCGACCCTCTGGGCTCCAGCGATCCTTCCACCTCAGCCTTCCAAGTAGCTGGAACTACAGGCGCGCACCACAATGCCCAGCTAGTTTTTTATTTATTGTAGAGATGAGGTCTCGCCAAGTTGCCCAGGCGGGTCTCGAAACCGCAGGCTCAGACAATCCACTCACCTCAGCCTCCCAAAGGTGCGGGATTACAGGCTGAGCCACCGAGCCCGGCTAGATTTTGTTTTAAATTATGTTTTCCCCTGTAATACCAGCACTTAGGGAGGCAGGAGACTCAGTTGAACCCAGGAGTTTGAGACTAACTTAAGCAACATAGTGAGACCTTGTCTCTACAAAAAATAAAAAAAATTGACTGGGCATGGTGGTGAGCACCTGTAGTTCCAGTTACTCAGGAGGCTGAGGTGGGAGGATTACTTGAGCCCAGGGATTGAGGCTGCAATGAGCCAAGATTATGACACTGTACTTTAGCCTGGGTGACAAGGACCCTGTCTAAAGAAAAAATTTTTAAAGGCATGGGTCATAAGAGAAAGAAAACAAATTAATTGAGCCCAAAGATAGCCAGCACTCTCTACCTGAAGCTGTCAATTAAACATAAAGAAAGTAAACTCAAGCAGGGCACAACTTTATCACTGCATTGAAGAGACAAAGAAATACACACACACACACACACACACATATTACAGTATATATCTCTATATCTCTGTAACTCTCTCTCTATATATATATATGTGTATATATATATATATAACTACATATATTTACATATAAAATACTGCTTGTGTATTATTAGAAACCATGTAAACTGGGGGGGGATGGGATTAATAGTAGCAAATATCTGTCTAGGGATGGGAAAACACCTCTTATCAACAAGGTGCCTGAATGAAACGTAATTATACACCTAACCCTTAACTGTACCCCACAAAACCATAATAAAAAATATTGATTAAAAAAAAAAAAGAAACCATGTAAACCAGAAGGCAATGGAATATATCTTTAAACTGTTAGGGGGTGTAAAACAGGGAATAAACTATCAACCTAGAATTCTATATTTAATTAAAATATCATTTAAAAATGAAGATAATATAAATTGATATTCTTTTTTGTGTGTGTGTGTGTCACAGTCTCACTTTGTCACCCAGGCTGGAGTGCAGTGGCATGCTCAGGGCCACCACAGTCTCAACCTGCTGGGTTCAGGTGATCCTTTGGCCTCAACCTTCCAAGTAGCTAGAACCACAGGCATGCACCACCTTGCTTATTGGGAGCCGGCCACAGAGCCCACCTGAACGTTAGGGATCAAGGTGGGCTGTGGACCCTGAGACCACTAGAATGTGTTCAGGAGCTGTTGGCCCATTTCCTCTTTCCTTTTTTGCTATTTGGCACATCTCATCAGAAGGAGCTCTGCTGACCTAAGCTGAAGGCTCTGTGACTGTGATAGGCATGGCTAACTCTAGAAACTCATTGTTCCTGTTTCCCATGAACTGCAGTATCAGCTTAGGTATTAGATATAATTCCAACTCAGGTCACATTTGGGAGCCTTCTACATGGTACAAGCTTCTTTATAAGATTTAAAAGTTTATTTGTAGAATTAGTATATACATATTGAGAGCTGTTTTCAGCTTTAGATGGTATAGATGATTAACTAGAGTTACCAGAAATGGCCCAGCACGAACTTTGGACTGGGCCACATTCCTAAGGGACCAGCGTGTACTTTGGACTGGGCTGCATTCTTTTAAACCAGTTTTTAGCTACAATTAGTGTAGGGTTTTTCTACTTATTATGGAAACTGAATTTATTTTACTCATAGAAAGTATTGTAGAATAAGTCATGCTACATCAGGGAATTATGTTAGTTCAAGCATGATCAAACATGATATTTGAGTTTTAATAAGAATACAGCTAACTTTAGAAATTTCATTGTTCCCATTTTCTACTATGGTAGTTTTGGCCTTAGTACAATTTACAGTTTATATTTGGGTTTTATTTTTAGCAGTTTTATTGCTGATGATCAGTTTTATATATTAGGATTAGGAATTAGAAACTTTTATAGAAATTAAGATAGATATATAGGATTTTAGAATAGCCATTTTGTTAAGAGATTATAATCAATTGTTCCTAGAAATGGCCCAGCGTGATCTTTGGACTGGGCCACATTCTTTAGGAACTGGTTTGAGCTATAATTAAGAGTTTCTATAGTGTAGGTAGAATTAGCACAGAATAAAAAGATATTAGGATTTAAGTTAGTCATTAGGTGTTGTGTATGCATAAGCTTTAGAAGTGATTATTAGAATATTATGATGTTAGAATTGTTGTATTGCTTTTGAGGAACATTAACCAAGCATAAGGAACAGTGAGATAATTTTGGGATTGTCCTTCCTCATGCTTGGGAAAACACCTGGTGGGTGGGGGACACCCCTCATCCACCTGGCTTTGTGTTCACGTAATAGTATTGTGATTTAATTGGGATGGTTCTTCCTCATGCTTGAGGAAGCACCTGGTGGGTGGGGGATGCCCCTCATCTACCTGGCTTTGTGTTCATGTGAAAGTCTCGTGATTTAACCTGTGAAAATTTGGGATAAAAGACTTATGGTTTGTCCCATTAAACGACTTCTGCACTAGACAGAGTCCAGTCTGTCTCTTTCCTTCTTTTATCATCTATCCCTTCCAGTTTCACTGACACCGCCACATCTTTCCAGGGACTACCCAAAACCTGCAGGGTTTGGCCCCCTGCACTTGCTGGGCTAATTTTTGGATTTATTATAGAGACAGGGTCTTGTCATGTTGCTCAGGCTGGTCTCTAGCCTGAGCTCAGGCAATCCTCTCACCTCCACCTCCCCAAATGCTGGGATTCCAGGTGTGAACTACTGCACCTGGCTATAAATTGATTTTTAAACAAACAAAAACTGAGAAAAATGTTTGCCATTAGATCTTCACTGCACATAATGTTAAAGGAATTTCTTGAGATTAAAAAAAAAAAACGAAATCTAGATCTACCCACAAAAATAAGTCCACTGGCAATAGTAACTATGAAGGTAAATACAAAACTTTTCTTTTTGTAACCATTTTGCTGAGGTATGATTTATAAGCAAAAATTATGTTTATTAGTATATACAACTTGATGAGTTTAGTGATAAGTATACACTCATTAAACCATCAGTGCAATCTATACTATCCATAAACCTATCCATAATTTCTGAAAGTTTCATCCAACTTTATTTATTATTATAATTTTGTGTGTGTGTGTGTGTGTGTAAGAACCCTTAACCTAAGATCTATCCTTTAAGCAATATTTAAGTATACAACATGGTATTCTTAGACATAAGTGTTATGCTACACATTTGATTTATAGAACTTTTTATTCATTTTGTGTAACTGAAACTGTGCATTTATACTACTACTTCCCCCTTTTTCTCTCCATCCCAGCCCCTAGAAATACCTTTTCACTCTTGGTTCCCATGAGTTTGACCATTTTAGATTCATCATATAAGTGGTATTATGTAGTATTTGTCCCTGTGTCTAGCTTATTTCTCTTAGCATAATGTCCTCCAGGTTCACCTATGATGTCAATGTCAGGATTTCTTTCTCTATTAAGGTTGAATAATATCCTATTGTGTGTGTATATCACGTTTTCTTTATCCATTCATTCATTGATAAACATTTAGGTTCTTTTCATGTCTTAGCTATTGTAAATAATGCTGAAATAAACATGTGAGTGCAGATAACCCTTGAGATACTTATCTCAAGTCATTTGGATATATACCAAGAAGTAGGATTGCTAGATCATTAAAGATAGTTCTATTTTTAATTTTTAAAGGAGCTTCCATAATGTTTTTTATAGTTACTGTACCAATTAACATTATCACCATAGCGTACAAGGGTTTGCTCTTCATATCCTTGCCAATGTTTCTATTTTTTAAATAATATTCATTCTAACCGATATGAGGTGATATTCATTATTATTTTTTGTTTTCATTTCCCTGATAATTAGTGATGTTAAACACCTTTTCATATAACTTTTGTTCATTTGTATGTCTTATTTGAAGAAATGTCTATTGAAGTCCCTTGCCAATTTTAAATCAGGTTATTTTGTATTTTTACTATTGAGTTATAGGAATTCGTTATATATTTTGGATGTCAATCCTTTATTCAATATTTGGTTTGCAAATATTCTCCCAGTCCATAAGTTGCCTTTTCATTTTCTATGTTGTTTCCTTTGTTGTGCAAAAGCATTTTAGTTGATGTAATCTCTTTGTCTATGTTTGCTTTTGTTGCCTGTGCTTTTGGTGTCATATCCAAGGAATCATTGCCAAAGTCAATGTCATAAAGTTTTCCTCTATATTTCTTTTTAAGAATTTTATGGTGTCACATCTTAAATTTTAAAATCTTTATCTTGTTTTCCAACTTTAAAAAAATACTATTAGCCAGGCTCGGTGGCTCAGCCTGTAATCCCGTGCCTTTGGGTGGCTGAGGTGAGTGAATTGCTTGAGCCCGCGGGTTCAAGACCTGCCTGGGCAGCAAGACCTCATTTCTACATAAATCAAAAAATCAGCCGGGCGTGGTAGCACATTCCTGTAATTCTGGTTACTTGGAAGGCTGAGGTGGAAGGATCGCCAGAGCCCAGCAGGTCGAGGCAGCAGATCGCCGGGAGCGGCCACTGCACTCCAGTCTGGACGACAGAGTGAGACTCCAACTCAAAAAAAAATAATAAACAAAAGCAATAACAACGTAATGTGGCATATGTAAGAAATATAGGAGTAAAATGTAAGACAATTACAACACAAATAAGTGGAAAATTGAAATATTTTGTTGTAAGAGTCTAACATCACACATAAAGTGATAAATAATATATGCATGTAAACTACAATAAGTTAAACAATAGAGCAACCAATAAAAAACAAAGTATTAAAAAATGAAATACTAAAGATAATTAATTATTAATACATAAAACATTTATTAATTATTACTCATTGTTAATAAATAAGACATTAAGCATTATTAATATATAAGAAAAAGAGAAAGAAGAAAAACATGGCAAAAATAAGAAAAAAAGATAGTAAACTTTAAACCAACCATATCAATAATTATATTAAATGCAAATGAAATAAACACCTTAATTAAAGGACAGAAATTTTCAGACTGAGTAAAAAAGCAGGTCAAGTGTGACTCACACCTGGAATCCCAGCATTTTGGGAAGTCATAGTGGGAGGAATGCTTGAGACCAGGTTTTCAAGACCAACCTAGGCAACATAGTGAGATTTCGTCTCCGTAAATAAATAAATAGACAGGTATGGTGGCACACACCTGTAGTCCCAGCTACTCATGAGGCTGAGGAGGGAGAATCACCTGAACCAGGTGGTCAAGCCTGCAGCAAGCTGTCATCATGCCACTGCACTCCAGCCTAGGTGACAGAATGAGATCCTGACTCAAAAAAAAAAAAAAAAAAGAAAACAAACAACTTATAGTAGACAACTATAAGTTGTCTACAGTTGCACACTTGAAATATAGAGATGTACTAGCCGGGTGTGGTAGCACATGCCTGTAGTTCCAGCTACTTGGAAGGCTGAGGCGGAAGGATCGTGGAACCCAGCGGGGCGAGGCTGTAGTGGCTGGAAGCATGCCCCTGCACTCCAGTCTGGGTAACAGAGTGGGACTCCGACTCAAAAAAAAAAAAAAAGAAAAGAAATATAAAGTCAGGTGAAAAGTAATATGATTAAAAAGATAAACTCTACAAATACTAAGCATAATAAAGCTGGATTAGTTACATAGTATTAATATTTGACTAGGTAGAATCCTGGAGAAGAAATATAGAGACAAAAGGCATATTTGATTATGATGAAAGAACAATTTATTTAAATCTCAAGTACATAGAAAGAAAAAAACAGACAATAACAGCAGAAATAAGTAATAGGGAGAAATCAATTAAACCAAAGTATGGTTCTTTGAAAAGATCAATAAAATTGAAAATAACACTAGCTAATCTGATCCAGATAAAAAGAGAGAGGACAAATTAACAATAAAAGAATATAAAGGGGGACATTACTACATATATTAATAGGATAGTTAAGAGGAATATTATTAACAATCTTATGCTAATGAATTTGACAATTAGATAAAATGAACAAATTCTTTGAAAAGCATAAATTATAAAAATAAATGCAGAAAGCAATATAAAATCTTAACAGCACTTTTTCTATTAAAAATTGAATTCTCAAGCAAGGTACAGTGGCTCATGCCTGTAATCCCAGCACTTTGGAAGGCCAAAGTAGGAAAATCATTTGAGCCCAGGAGTTCAAGACTAACTAGCCTAGGCAATATAGTGATCTCATCTCCACACAAAAAATACAAAAATTTGCCTGGCATGGTGAAGTGTGCCTATAGTCCCAGTCACTCAGGAGGTTAAGGGGGGAGAATCACTTGAACCCAGGAGGTTGAGGCTGCAGCAAGCCAGGATCATACCACTGTACTCCATCCTGGGCAACAGAATGAGAACTTGTCTTTAAAAATTTGAATTCTCAATTTAAACTTTCCTACAAAGGATAGGCCAGTCTCAGGTAGTTTCATTCTGAATAATTAATTCTGATTAATTAATTAAGGAAGGAATAATATAATTTGTAAAGAAACTCCTTTGAAATGTAAAGGAAAAGGGTCCAGAAAGGAGCACTACCCAACATATTTTATGAAACCAACATTATGTTGATATCAAAACCAAAGAAAATACAAGAAAAAAATGACTAATATTCCTTATGACATACACATAAATTTATTTAACATAGTATTAATACTTTCAGCCTAGCAATATTGAAAAGAAGTAAGATTTCACAGCCAGTTGGGTTATACCAGAATTCTAATGTTGACCTGACCTTTAAAAATCAATACAACACATTAACAAAATAAAGGATAAAAACCATGTGTTCATCCTAACAGATACAAAAAAGTCATTTGACAAAATTTAACAATCATTCATGATAAAAAGTTCTCAGCAAAATAGGAAGAGAAGGTTTTCCCAACCTGATAGAGTACCTATAAAAACTTTACAGCTAACATGTTTTGTCTTTGTAGAGACAGGGTCTCACTATGTTTCCCAGTCTGGTCTCAAACTCCTGTGCTCAAGCAATCCTTCCACCTCCATCTCCCAAAGTGCTGCGATTACAAGTGTAAATCACCATGCCAAGTCCCAGCTAACATGTTTAACAGGCAAAGACTTAACCTGTTCCCTCAATATAGAAAATAAGGCAAATGGCTGCACTCACTATCTCTATTTAACATCATGTCTTTATGTATGCTGACATGATTGTATTCACAGAAAATCCTATAAGTGAATTTAGCAAGGTAGGAAGATAAAAGATTTATGAAAAATACTATATTTCTATGCTAGTAACATAGACTGACATGTATTAGCAACAAAAATTGGAAAATTATGATTTTTGAAAATGCCATTTATATTAACATTAAAAAATAAAATACTGGCAGCTAATTAACAAAATTATAAACTTAAAACTAGAAAATTGGCCAGCCTCAGTGGCTCAGCTTGTTATCCTAGCATTTTGGGAGGCCGAGGTGAGTGGATTGCCTGAGCCCACGGATTCAAGACCTGCCTGGGCAACTTGGTGAGACCTCATCTCTACAATAAATCAAAAATTAGCTGGTGTGGTAGCACGTACCTGTAGTTCCAGCTACTTGGAAGGCTGAGGCGGAAGGATCGCCGGAGCCCAGCAGGTCGAGGCTGCGGTGGCCGGGAGCAGCCACTGCACTCTAGTCTAAGTGACAGAGTGAGACTCCAACTCAAAAAAAAAAAAAACCTAGAAAATTGTAAAGTACTATCAAGAGAAATTAAAAATTAATATAGCCGTGTGCTCATGATTAAATCAATCAATATCCCACTAAGTTTTTTGAAGAAAATGACAAGCTATTTTTTAACTTTACTTGCAAATAAATAGAACCAAAATTAACCAACCAAATGTTGAAAAAGAATGAATTAGAGAATTTACACAATCTGATTTCATGACTTATTGTAAAAATATTGTAACCCACTTCTATACCTAATACTGAATTATACCCCACATCTTTAAAATCAAATAAAAAATTAAACATATATATACATATACATATATATATATATATACACATACATATATATATAGTAACCAAGACATTGTGCTATCAAAATAAGAATAGATGATCAGTGGAAGAAGGATCTAAAAATATACTCACATATATATAGTCAATTTTTTATAGAGGCATAAAAAATTCAAGGGGAAAATGGGATAGTCTTTTGAATAAATGGTAATAGAACAACTAGACATTCAATTGAAAAAAAAGAACTTCAATCACTACCTCACATCATGTAAAAAGTTAACTCAAAATACATCGTAGACCTAAACATCTAAAAGAAAATAAAAAAGAAAATCTTTGCAATCTTGGAGTATTCAAAGATTTCTTACACAGGATGCAAGAAACATAAACTACAAAAAGAAAAACTGATCATTTAGATTTAAAAATTAAATACTTCTGTACATTGAAATGTATTCTAAATAAAATCAATAGTAAGCCAGTGACTAGGAGAAAATATTCTCAATTTTTTGTTTGACAAAGGACTTACTTCTAGAATAAAGAACTTTTACAACTCAATGATAAAAGGAAAAATAATATATTTTTTAATTGGTAAAATATTTCAACTAATTTCACAAAAATTATATATGGACTGTCAATATGCATATGAAACTATGTTCAATACCACTAGTTATCAAAAAGTGTAAATTAAATTTATAAGAAAATCAAACTCCTACTATAACGTCTATTTTTTTAATTGACAATAGCAAATGTTGGTGAAAATGTGGAGCAACAAAAACTCCCATATAGTTGTTGATAAGACTGTAAAATAGTGCAAACTCATTGGAAAATATTTGGGCAGTTTCTTAAAAAGTGAAACATGCACAGACCTTTTGACTCAGGAATTTCACCGTCATTTGCCTAAAACAAATGAAAATGTATGCCCACAAAAATATCCCTATATGAATGTTTACCACAACTTTATTTATAACAATAACTAAAACAACTCAAATGCTCATCAACTAGTAAATTAACAAACAAGATGTGGTCTATTCGTACAATGGAAACTCAGCAATTTAAAGGAATTGTCTTTTTATACTTAATAATGTGGTTGAAGCTCAAAAACAATTTGCTAGGTGAAAGTACCCTGATACAACATAGTATATGATTCCATTTATATAAACAAGTGAGACCAATCTACAGACACAGAATTCAGATAAGAGAACAAGGAAGACAATCCTAGATGCCAGTAACCCTAGACAGCTTTAGCAGACTTAGATGGAGGAAGCAACCTTCATCCCACAGAGGACTCTTGGAACATAGAAAGGAAGAGAGAGAATGAGTGTCCAGCATTGAAGCCAGGAGGTCCCATCCCTATCAGGCACCAGGCTTGCATAGGATTTGCAGTCCTGCCTTGTATGCAAGAGGGGGTGAGTGCTCCTGATATGGTGTGTGACATTTTCTCCATCCTCAGTCATCTGTGAGTTTTTAGTTTCCTGTGGAAGGAGGCCTGGTTAGGGCACAGGCATGTTTTCAGAGCCCACATGGAGCTGGAAACCCACCAAAGCATGGAACATCTACCACCAGTCAACACCCGAGAGCGTGTTCCCCACTGACTGCCTGGTGACTGGCTCCCAGGCCAGGAAAGCTCACCTGCCAGTTGCACTTACTCAGTGCCCACTGCCAGTGTTTGGCAGCCAGCCCCCCACCCCAGTCCAGGAAGGCTCACCTGCCAGCTTCACTTGCCCAAAGGGCAGGTCCCCACAAAGCAGTGGCTCTGCTTCTTTTAAGTACTAAATGCAACCTCTGGCAGGGGAGGGAGAGTTGTGAAAGACACCTGGAAGCCCTGTTTCCTGGTGGGCGTATTTCTGGGTTACAGATGGCACTACCACACTGGCAGTGCTATCAGCAGCTGGGGGCCTATTGCCCATCCCAGCCTCTACAAAGAGCTCCCAACTGGGGGTCAGAAAGCAGTCTTGCTGGTCTGATCATGGGAGAAACTTTGCAGCAGAAAGTCACATTGAGTTCTGAGCACTGTCCAGAAAAATTGGCAGAATGAAAGCAGTTTTCCTTTTCTCTCTCCCTGTATGTACTATTTTAATGACTGGAAAGGCTCCAGGGCAGCTAGACCATCTCTAACCACAAAACAGCAAAATTTGAAAATAATAATAAAAAGAGAACAGTTGGTCTTCACAGATGCAGAAGAGCCAGCAGAAAAACACCAGCAATCCTCAGAGCCTTAAAGAGACATCACTTGCAAAAGTACCTCCCAATCCCCAAACAATAGAATCATTCAGAACGGCCTTTCCCTGATGACAGGCAAGAATTCAGACAATGATGACTAAAATGGTTAAGGAAAACCATGAGAAGTTGGAAGTGAAGATCACCCAGGCAACAAAAGCAGTGCAGGAAATATAAGTTAAGATGGTCAATATAGGACTGGCACAGTGGCTCACGCCTATAATCCTGTTACTTTGGGAGGCCAAGATGAGAGGATTGCCTGAGCCCATGGGTTTGAGACCAGCCTGGGCAACTTTGTGAGACCACATCTCTAAAATAAATAAATTTTAAAAAGATGGTCAATATAAGAAAGTTCCAGATATTATGCAGCCATAAAGAGGAACAAAATCATGAACTTCACAGCAACCTGGATGGATTTAGAGTCTATAATACTGAGTGATCTTTCACAGAAACAATGAACTGAGTATTACATGTTCTCACTCATAAGTGGACCTTGAACAACTATAATAATACCATAAGAAAAGGATTGACAGTAGTGGGAAACTGCAGGGGTGTGGGATGGTAGGGAGGTGGGATTGGCAGTAGTGGGAAACTGCCTGGGGAAGGGGTGCACACCTCATCAACAAGGGTACCTGCACAATGAATATTTGTATAACTAACACTGAATTGTACCTCACAATTTTAAAATAAAAAAATTTAAATGTGAAAAAAAAGAAAGGTCCAGGCTAGGCATGGTGGCTCACGCTTGTAATCTCAGCACTTTGGGAAGCTGAGGATGGAGGTTTACTTGAGCCCAGGAGCTCAAGTCCAACCTGGGCAACATAGTGAAACCTTGTTTCTAAAAAAAAAAAAAATTAACCACGGGTGGTGGCATGTACCTGAAGTCCCAACTACCTAGAAAGCTCAACCAGAAAGATTGCCTGAGGCCAAGAGGTCAAGGCTGCAGTGGGCCACAGTCATACCACTGCACTCCAGCATGGGTGACAGAGTAAGATCCCGATGAAACGAAGGAAAGAAGGAGGGAGGAATGGAGTGAGAGAGAGAGGGAAGGAAGGAAAGAAGGTTAGTTCCATCTGAAATCCTGGAAATGAATAATTCCTTCCTGTAACTTCAATGTACAATGATGGTCCTAGGCAGCAGAATCAACCAGAGTAAAGAATCTGAGAGCTTGAAGATCAAGCTATTGAACTAACCCAGTCTGACAAAAACAAGGAGAAAAGGCTCAAAAAGAATGAGCAAAGCCAATGGGAAGTGTGGGATTATGTAAAAAGACCAAATTTACTACTGATCGGAACCCCCAAAACTGAAGGGGAAACTGAGAACAACCTGGAACAAGCCTTCCCAGAGCTCATCTAAAAAAATGTCCCCTAACTCACTAGAGAGGGAACCATCCAAACACAAGAGATTCAGAGAATCCCTGCAAGGTTTTACATGAGACCATTCCCAAGACACATAGTAATCTGTCCCCACAAGATAAGCATGAAAGAAAAAATTCTAACAGCCGATAGAGAAAGGGAATAGACCACCTACCAAGGAAGATCCATCAGAATTGCTACAGACTTCTCAGCAGAAACCCATCAAGCCAGAAGGGACTGGCATCCCATCTTAAACATTTTTAAAGAAAAGCAATTCCAGCCAAGAATCTCCTACCCTGCTAAGTTAAGCTTCAACAGTGACGAAGAATTAACATCCTTCCCAGACATCCAACCCCTGGGAGAATATGCCACCTCCATGCCAGCCCCTCAGGAGATGCTTAAGAAAGTTCTGAGCACAGAACTTTCATATCCACCACAAAATTATAGGCAAGCTCAGAGTAAACAGCATACAGATCATCAACAAAATCTAAAAAAAAAAAAGAGGAAGAAAAACAAGAAGCAAAACAAACTTTTAAGAGCATTATGGCAGGGATAAACCCTCACATATCAATAACTAGCTTGAATGTGAATGGAGTGAATGTGCCACTAAAAAAGCACAGAATAGCAAACCAGATAAAGAAAGATGATCCACATTCTGCTGCCTTCAGGAAACCTATCTCACTGCAAAGGACACCCACAGGCTCAAAGTAAAGGCCTGGAAGAATATTTTTCAGGCAAATAGAAAACAAAATAAGACAGTAGCTATTCTTATATCAGACAAAGCAAACTACAAACCACTAAAAGTTAAAAAGGACCCAGAATGTCACTACATAATGATAAAAGTCTCAACTAATAGCAAGATATCCATCCTAAATATATACACACTCAATATAGGAACACTCATATTCATAAAGCTATTGCTACATAAACTAAGAGGACATAGACACCTACACAATCATAATTGGAAACTTCAATACCCCATTAACAGCCACAGAAAAACCAACAAGGAGACCCAGAACCTTAACTGGACACTCAATCAATTGGACCTGGCCAGGCACAGTGCCTCATGCCTGTAATCCCAGCACACTGGAAGGTGGAGGCAGGAGGATTACCTGAGTCCAGGAGTTCGAGATCAGCCTAGGCAATTTGGTGAGACCTCATCTCTACAATAAATCAAAAAATTAGCGAGGCATGGTTGTACATACCTGTGTAGCTAGTTAGAAGACTGAGGAGGAAGGATCACCTGAGCCTAGCAGGCCGAGGCTGCCTTGGCTATGAGCATGCCACTGCACTCCAGCCTGGGTAACAGAGTGAGACTCCCACTCAAAAAAATAAAATAATTGAACCTAATGGACATCTACAAAACACTCCTCCCAAAAACTACAGAGTATACATTCTACTCAACAGCACATGGAAAATACTCCAAGATTGATCACATTCTCGGGCTTAAATCAAGCATGAACAAATTCCAAAAGGCTGAAATAATACTTAGCATCTTCTCAGACTACAGTGTAATAAAAATAAATATTATCACCATCAACAACCCATGAAAACACATGAATACATGGAAACTAAACATGTTTCATGACTGAGTAACTTTTGGATCAAGACAGAAATAAAGATTCCTGGAAAATAATGAAAATAAAGATACAACATATCAAAACCTCTGGAATACCATGAAATTGATATTGAGAGGGAAGTGTATAACATTACACAAACATATCAAGAAAATAGAGGGTTTGCAAGTAAAAAGCCTAACACCACACGAGCTCCCTTAGGTTATTTACTTTATTACAAGTCTCTAGTACAGTATGGTACTGTCTTACAAGACAGTATGGTATTGGTACAGAAATAGGCACATAAAAACAGGACAGAGAATCTGGAAATAGCAACATGATCTCTCAACTAATTCATCTTTGACAAAGCCATTAATAAGAAACATTGAGGAAAGGAAGCCGTATTTAGCAAATGGTGCTGAGAAACTGGCTAACCACATGCAGAAGAACTACATAGGACCCCTATCTATCACTATATACAATAATTAACTGAAAATGAATCAATGACTTAAATATGAAACCTCAAACTCTAAGGATCTTAGAAGAAAATGTAGGAAGCACCCTCTTGGACATCAGAGTAGGCAATGAATTCATGGCCAAGTTCTCAAAAACAAATGCAACAACAGCTAAGATAGATAGGGCTTATCAAACTGAAGAGTTTTTGCACAGCAAAAGGAACCATCAAGAGACAACCTATGGAATGGAAAAAATATTTGCAAGCTATGCATCTGACAAAGGCCTAACATCCAGGATCTACAAGGAACCCAAACAAAAAAACTACCACATTAAAAGATGGGCAAGGGACATGAACAGACACCTCTCAAAGAAAGATACAGATGCAGCCAACAAAAACGAAAAATGCTCAGTATTATTAATCATCAGAGAAACACAAATCAAAACTACAATGAGATAACTCCTAACTTCAGCAAGGATGACTTTCATTAATAAGTCAAAAAACATGCTAGGCATGGTGACTCAGGCCTGTAATTCCAGCACTTTGGGAGGCTGAGGTGAGAGGATTGCCTGAACCCAGGGGTTCAAGACCAGCCTGGGCAACATAGCGAGACCTCGTCTCTTAAAAAAAAAAAAAAGGGAAAAAAAGTAGTCAAAAAACAGCAAGTGCTGGCATGCCTGAGGGGGAAAGGGGTCACTTCTACACTGTTGGTGGGAATGTAAGCTAGTTCAACCTCTGTGGAAAGTAGTATGGTGATTTCTCAAAGAACTACAAATTGAACTTCCATACAATCCAGCAACCCATCCTATGGGAATATACACAGGGAAACATAAATTGCTCTACCAAAAAGATACTTGCACACACACATTCATTGCAGCACTGTTCATAAAAACAAAAGCATAGAACCAACCCAGATGCCTATCCACAATGAACTGAATAAAGAAAATATAAGGCTGGGCTTGGTGGCTCAGCCTGTAATCCCAGCACTTTGGAAGGCCAAGGCGAGTGGATTGCCTGAGCCCAAGAGTTCAAGACCAACCCGGAAAACTTGGTGAGACCTCGTCTCTACAATTAAAAAATAAAAAAATATTTTTAAAAAGAAAAGAAATTGTAGTACATATACACAATGGAATATTATGCAGCCATAAAGAACAAAATCATGGCCTTCCCAGCAACTAGATGCAGCTGGAAACCATCATACTAATTGTACTATCACAGAAATAAAAAACCGGATACTGCATGATCTCACTCATAAGCCGGCCTTGAACACTGGTCACACTGGCACAAAGTTGGGATCAGCAAATGCTGGGCACTGCTGTAGGGGAAGGGGAAGAGGAGGAAGGAGGACACATGGCAACACCCTGGGTACCTGGTCCACTATCAGGAGGAGAAAGGGCCAGCTAAAAGCCCAAATTTCATCTGCATGCAACCTACTTATGTAGTAAATTCCTACTTGTACCCCACAACTCTAAAATTTAAAAAATAGAGGTGGGGCAAGATGGCAGTGGAACTGGTCAGAGTGTGAAAGTCTCAGTAAAAGCAAGTGTCCATAAATACTGCATGAGTGGGTGTGTGCTGGTGGGTGAGTCAAAGCCCATTTGAAGGGAGACTCAGGTTCATGCACCCAGTGCTCTCCTCCGGAGGTGACTGCAACCCACTACTGCCCTGACATTGGAGTCCCCAGTGTATAGGATCATCTCCATTGTTGGGGGTCTCTTAGGAGACAGCAGAGAACAGCTGCTTCTCACCACCTGGTACCTGGCCCACATCATCACCTATGGCAGCAGGCCAGGCACTAGCAGCAGGAACTATGGAGAAGGAAGAGTGAAGAAATCTGGAATGGAATTCCACCACTGGTGAGCAGATGCTGATCAGTGCCAACTTCTCTGTCCCAGGACCGGGCATGTACCTGCATTGTCCCACCCAGATCTGTCTAGCCTCCAACTTGAAACCCAGAGGCTATCACCACACCCCTCTGGGATCAACCATCAGACTTGGAGAGACAGATGCCCCTCCCCCACACTGGAACAGGAACAGATGTGACAGATCTGAGTGGGAGACTTGACAGCAGCAGCAGCAGCAGCAGATGAATTGGGTGAGTCCAGATCTGATTCATCCTCCTCCCACAGAAGTCTGCAGGGCATTGGACCCACACTGAGAGCAACCCTATCAGCCTGCACTGAGAGAGAAGGGGACTAGCTAGAGACCGGAGCCACTCTCCGACACAGCGGCAGCCAAAATCAGCAGCAGCCAAAAGTGGCAGCAGCCAAAAGCAACAGCAGTGCTTGGGAAAGGAACCTGAAGTTCCAGAAACAGCCACAGAGTGAGTTTTTTATTTGGTTTTTTATTTTCTCTTCTCTCCTTTTCTGCTTACTTTTTGTACTTGCTTTGTTTCTGTTATTTTAATGTGTTTTTCTTTTTTAGATTTTCTATTTGTGTATGGGTATTTTTGAGGGAAATTACATCAACAGGAATTTTTTTGTTTGTCTCTATGTTTTTTCTGTTTTTATTTGTTTCTTTGTTTATTCATTAGTTTGTACGCCTGTTTTCCCTCTTCTGGCTCTTTACCTTCCTTTCATCTCCTGTCTTCCTTTTCCCATTCTTTTCCTTTTTCTTATCTCATTTTTGCTTCAGGGGGCAAACATACACCCTCACTGCATGAACAGATTGTAAGGTGATGGAAAGTGGGTTCCAGGCAGCCCACATACCTGGCAGTGGATACTGGGATCTGTAGATAGCTTCTGAACCACAGCTCTCCCCTTAATCAAATCTCAAAACTGCAAAAAGCAGAGTCTCTCACCCCCAGTCTAGCTTCAGAATTAAATAAATACAGAGGATCTACATAAGGAATAATAGGGGATTCAGAAACAGAAGTAAAAGCTATTCCCCCCATCACTGAACAACAGAATTAAAGAAGGGGGGGAAGAGAGGAGGAAAACATTCACAAATGAAGAAAAACCAACTGAAGAATATGGGTCTCATGTAGACTACTGGGAAGACAACAACCAAGAATAAAGACTTCAGAATTCAAACACTGAAGCACCTGCAGAATGACTGGTCTCAAACCACAAACCCAGATATTAAGATATTAATAGAGAGAATAGATAGAAATGAGGAGAGACAAGAGGAAAAAATAAAGGAATTAATAACTGAGACAACAGCAGTAAAGAATACAGTGAACGAAATAAATAACAAATTAATTAGCATAGAAAGCAGAATTAACCAAGCAAAAGAAAGAATCTCATAGCTTGAGAACCAAAATATGGAAGTAACCCAAACTGTTAAAAACATAGAAAAGCTTAAAAAGACAGAACAAAGCCTCCAAGAGATGAATGATTATATTAAGAGATCAGATCTAAGAGTAATTAGAATCCCTGAGGCAGATAGAGAGACAGACACCACACTGAAACAAACATTCCATGAAATTATCCAAGAAAAATTCCCTCATCTCATCAGAGATGTGACCATTCAAACACAAGAGATTCAGAGAATCCCTGCAAGACAGCAAATGAGAACACTAACTCCTAGACACATAGTAATTCACTTACACAAAGTAGATATAAAATTAAAAAATCCTAAAGGCAACAAGAGAGAAAGATCAGACTTTCTACCAGAGAAGACCAACTAGAATAGCAGCAGATTTATCTACAGAAACACTTCTGGCTAGAAGAGACTGGAGCCCAATCTTCAAAGTTCTCAAAGATAAATAAGAATTATCTACCTAGCTAAGCTAAGTTTCATCAGCAATGGAGAATTAAATCCTTCCCAGATATTCAATCCCTAAGAGTTTAGGGTACCCCCAGACCAGCTCTACAACTTAAGAAAGTATTAAACACAAAAGAAAGAAAAAAAATGACCACAACTTTCCCAAGAATGTAGGGAAAGGATTGAAAATACACATAAATCAACCCAAAAATCAAAGAAAGACAACAAGCAAATAAACAAACAGCAGCAACAACAACTCTATAAGAACCTCATGACAGGGATAAACTCTCACATCTCAATACTTAGACTGAATGTGAATGGACTAAATGTTTCATTGAAAAGACACAGAATGGCAAATTGGATAAAATATCATGATGCAACAACATGCTGTCTCCAGGAGACTCATCTCACCAGAAAGAACACTTACAGGCTCAAAGTAAGAGGATGGAAACCAAATTTTCAGGTGAATGAAACACAAAAGAAAGCAGGAGTTGCAGTCTTAGTATCAGACAAAATACCCTTTAAGCTGTCAAAAACTTAAAAAGATACTGAAGGTCACTACATAATGATAAAAGGTTCTATCCATCAACAAGAAATATCTATCCTAAACATATATGCACCCAACATAGGAGCACCAACTTTCATCAAACAGCTTCTAGGTAAACTCAAAGAATATATTGACTCTAACACTACCACAACTGGGACCTTAAACTCCCCACTAACAACCCTAGACAGATCACTGAGACAAAAAAATCAATAAGGAGATCCAGAACCACAACTTGACTCTTGACCAAATGGACTTAATAGATACCTACAGAACACTCCACCCAACAACCATGGAATATACATACTACTCAACACCATATGGAATGTACTGTAAGATTGACCACATCCTCATCCATAAAACAAGCATAAACAAATTTCATAAAATTGAAATGCTGCCATTCACCTTTTCAGACCACAGTGGAATAAAAATAAATATCAACACCAGCAAAGTTCCCCCAAAACCCAAAAGACATAAACACTAAACAGCATGATGCTGAACAAATCCTGAGTCAACACGGAAATCAAAATAGAAATTAAAAGATTCCTGGAAACAACTAAAAAAGAAGAAACAACTTACCAAAATCTCTGGGATACCATGAAAGTAGTACTAAGAGTGAATTTCATATCTCCACAAACACACATGAAGAAAATGAAAAGATCACAAGTTAACAGCCTAACATATCACCTAAGGAAGCTGGAAAAGCAAGACCACCAAAACCCTAATTTCAGCAGAAGAATTCAGATCATCAAAATAAAAGCCCAAATATGGGACATAGTAGACAAAAATATAATACAAAAAAATCAACCAAATAAAAGATTAGTTCTTTGAAAGGATAAACAAGATTGATATACCCTAGCTAGATTGACCCCAAAAAGAGAGAGAAAGCCCAAATTAACACCATCAGCAAAAGATCAAGTCATAACTGACCCCGAAGAAACACAAAAGATTATCAGAGATTACTATGTACACTTGTATGGAAACAAACTTGAAAACCTAAATGAAATTGAGGACTTTTTGATATCACACAACCTCCCCAGGTTGAAACAAGAAGAAATTAAGACCCTAAATAGACCAGTAACAATCCAGAAAATCAACTATGTCATAAGAAAACTACCTACAAAAAAAAAAGCTCTGGACCAGATGGCTTTCCAGCAGAATTCTACAAAGCATAAAAGGAGGAGCTGATACCAATCCTATTGAAAGTATTCCAGGCAATCAAGAAAGATGGATCTCTCCCCAAGTCATTTTATGAAGCTAATATCACATTGATATCCAAACCAGGTAAAGCTCCAACAAAGAAAGAGAACTACAGGCCAAAATTCTTGAAAGAACATAGATGCTAAAATTCTCAACAAGATTCTGGCAAACTGCATCCAACAACACATCTCAAAAATCATCCATCATGACCAAGTAGGCATCATCCCAGCATGCAGGGTTGGTTCAACATCTGCAAGTCCATAAACATAATTAAATACATCAACAGATGCAAAAACAAGAACCACATGATTATATCAATAGATGCAGGAAAATCCTTCAATAAAATCCAGCACTCCTTCCTGAAAAAAACCTTTGAACACCTAGGTTCAGGCATAGATGGAATGTACCTCAAAATAGTAAAAGCCATCTACAAGAAACTCACAGTCAAGTTACTGCTTAAAACAGTCAGAAATTGGAACCATATCCCCTGAAAACTGGAACAAGACAAGGATACCTACTCTTACCCTTCTTGTTCAACATTAGTATTGGAAGTCCTAGCTAGAGCAATCAGACAAGTGAAGGAAATCAGCAGTATCCAGATTGGAAAAGAGGAAGTTAGGTTATCCCTCTTTGCAGACAACATGATTCTACAACTCAAAAACCCAGGAGAATCTGTCAAAACCTCCTTGCACTGATAGAGACTTTGGCAAAGTCTCAGAGCATAAAACAAAAATGTGCAAAAGACAGTAGCATTTCTATACACCAACAATAAACAAACAAAAACCCCCAAAAAAGCACAAGCCCATTCATAATAGCCACATACAAAAAAATGAAATACCTTGACATCTTCCTCACCAGAGAAGTGAAAGACCTTTACAATGAAAACTATAAAACACTGCTCAATGAAATCAAAGATTACACAAACATATGGAAAAATATCCCATGCTCATGGACTGGAAGAACCAACATTGTTAAGATGTCCATCCTACCCAAGGCAATCTACAGATTTAACAAAATACTCATTAAGTTACCAGCAGCATTCTTCTCTGACAAGGAAATGACAGTACCGAAATTCATATGGAAACATAAACAACCACAAATAGCCAAAACAATCCTCAGCGCACACACACACACACAAAGCAGGAGGTATCACACTTCCAGACTTTAAATGTTATTGTAAGGTTACAATAATCAAAACAGCCTGGTACTGGTACAAGAATAGGCATATAGACAATGGAACAGGATAGAGATTCCAGAAGCAAAACCTCAATTTCTCAACCAACTCATTTTCAACAAAGCCTCCACCATTCACCACTGGGGAGAGGGGAACCTATTCAGTAATCGATGCTGGGAAAACTGGTTGACCACATGCAGAAGATTAAAACAAGACCCCTATCTATCACCATACACAAAAATCAACTCTAAATGGATCAAAGACCTAAACGTAAAACCTCAACCTTAGAAAATGCAGGAAAACACCCTTATGCAAATTGGAACTGGCAACCAATTCCTGATCAAAACCCCAGGTGCCCATACCATAAGAAATAAGATAGACAAGTGGGACTTCATCAAACTGAAAAGCTTCTGCAAAACCAAAGAAACCATCAAGAGAGCAGGGAGATAGCCCATAGAATAGGAAAAAATATTTGCCAACTGTATATCTGACAAAGACTTAATATCTAGGACCTATAAGGAACTCAAACATACAGAAAAGAAAAAGAAAAAAGCCCCATTACAAAGTGGGCAAAAGATATGATGAGACACTTCTCAAAAGACACATGAGTAGCCATCAGATACATAAAAAATGCTCAGCCTCACTAGTCATCAGAGAAATGCAAATTAAAACTACACTGAGGCCGGGCTCAGTGGTTTAGCCTGTAATCCCAGCACTTTGGGAGGCTAAGGTGAAAGGATTGCCTGAGTCTGTGAGTTTGAGACCAGCCCCAGCAACTTGGCGAGACTTTGTCTCTACAATAAATCAAAAATTAGTGGGTGTGGTAGTGTGCTCCTATAGTTCCAGCTACTTGGATGACTGAGGCAGAAGGATTGCCTGAGCCCAGCAGGTCGACGCTGGGGTGGCCATGAGCTGCACTCCAGCCTGGGTGACAGAGTGAGACTCCAACTCAAAAAAAAAAAAATCTACACTGAGATGCCACCTAACTGCAGTCAGGATGACCATCAATCAATAACTCAAAAAACAACAGATGCTGAGGGGATGCAGGGAAAAGGGAACACTTCTACACTGTTGGTGGGAGTGCAAACTAATACATCCTCTGTGGAAAACAGTGTGGCGATTCCTAAAAGATCTAAAAATCGACTTCCCATACAGCCCTGTAATTCTCCTATTGGGAATATACCCGGAGAAACTCAAATCACTCTATGAAAAAGATATCTGCACATGCATGTTTATTGCAGCATTATTCAAAACAGCAAACACATGAAACAAAGCATGCTGCCCACTGAAAGAGGACTGGATTTTAAAAATGTGGTACATATACATGATGGAATATTACACAGCCACAAAAAGGACAAAATTATGGACTTTGCAGTAACTTAGATGCACTCGGAGTCTATAATACTGAGTGATTCTATCACAGAAGCAAAGAACTGAGTACCACATGTTCTCACTTATAAGCAGACCTTGAACAATTATCATAATACTATAAGAAAGAGATTGGCAGTAGTGGGAAACTGCCAGGGGAGCAGAGGGACCCACCTCATCAACAAGGGTATCTGTATACCTAACCCTGAATTGTACTCCATCTTTAAAGTAAAAAAAGAAAAAAAGAAAAAATCAGATCAGTGATTGTTAGGGTGAAAGACAGGGTATTAAATAAAACTGAAAATAAGCTAAAGGACCTTTTGAGAGTGCTAAGAAAATTCTGTATCTTAATACAGATGGCAAATTTCACTGAACTATGTTCTTAAAATGAATATACAGCAAATCTGATGTATGTCATAAAATTATTAAGTAACTTATATTTTAAAAATCAGATTTTATAGAGTTTCAAAGACTATTAGAACAAATAATGTTAAAAATTGTGAAAACATTGAACTCCAGTGGTACCTTTCTCTATGTTAAATTTATTGTCATATACATGGGAAATCATTTATTTGTTGAATTAACTATTTTTTCCATTAAAAGAATCGAATCCTGCCTCTTTAAAAAAATGAATATACAGTTATGTGAATTATCCTCATTAAAGCTCTTGTTTTAAGTTACGATTCCAACTCTATTTTTCTGTCGTGCATGAACTCTTTATATGTCTCTCAGTACTTCAGGTCCCTATCTTTTCACTTATCACCATGAGACAGTTCACAAGAAAATCAAATACAACTTCTGTTCACTTTTGCATTACTGCATGCATGGCCATGTTTCATATATTCAAATTTCTACCTTTGATTAAATTTAGTCCGTTAAAGAACCCCATTTAATTATTAAGATGCTGCTAATTTCCCTTCTTGGAGAAACTGAGAAATCCAAGATCTAAAATGCCATAAAATTATAAGATTCTCAAACTTTGATTAATTATCTCATGTGCACGGGAATGATTTGGTACCAATTAGAATTTTTAAAACTACAAATTCCTTAGCTTGACTTCTGTATAAACTTTAGTGAGCACTTCTTTGTCTCCCGGGACTCTTGGGAGCACATCCATGGAGATTGATGTCCCAGAGGAAGCTGAGAAAGTGCTTCACTAACAAGTTATTATTTTCAGAGAAGATATCTTGACCTAATGTGAATTGATGTATTAATCATGTTCAATACAATTCTGCTAAATGCTGAAGAAGCCTCTCCATGTCATAAAAGCTTTATGAATGAATTCAGTGATGCATAAAGGCACTTGCATTAAATTCTAAAAAGAAAGATTTATTTCCTTGTGCAGAAAAGAGAAGATAAATTTTCTGTTTCAATTATACTGAGCCAGACTCTCTTTTTCTGTCAGTCTTTTGTGGACAAAGACACTCCTTGGGGCCAGAAGTGTTTTCCTGGGAATCATTAGTGCTGTGAGTATTGCTATGTTACAGAGAGAAGGAAAGAGTACTATTTTGAGTAAAGTTTTGCTTTTCTCTAGATTGAATAGATACAGCTAGACTTGAAGTCAATTCTAATAAATGAATTTCATTCTCATGCAGAAAAGTTATCACAATGACCTAGACTTGAACGTTCTCCAATGAAAGCAGTCTTTATCCACTGCATCTTACCCAGAACTACCAATTTTGGGGATGAATTTCAAACTAGTTGACTTTATTTGAGTTATAGTTTAGCACAGATCCTCAAGTAATGATTTATTTTATTTCCTTTTGTAGAACTCATTATGAATGTGCTCATTGTCTCTGTTTTAAGGTTGTATACCATTGGACATTTTCAAATTTACTCCATGATCAAAGTCTTGAAAATTAAAATTGGCCCCCATTAACAATTTAAAGACAAATAAATAAACAAAAACAAACAAGACTTTGAATATTTTGCTCTTAGCACAAATCCAGAAAACAAAATAAATATGCTAATACATTTCTTCTTGTTGTCTTCTAAGATTATGGAAAGTCTTAAAAATGCAAGATCCTTTATTGCAACAGCATAGCTCACAAAAAGGCTCAATGCAATCACAAACCATTGAGCATTAAATGAATCAAGAAAGTTGTCTGCATTTAGGCATTTTGGAGAAGCTGGGAAAAGAACCAGAAGACAGTAAGAAACAGCATATTCTTGATGAGAGAAAGATGAAGCAGAAAGGTCTACAAGCAGCAAAACTCACAAGAAAAAGTTGGAAGCAGCAGCAGACTGGGAGATGAATTATTCAGCAAGGAGTCCATGTTATGATATGATTGAAGCATTTAAAATACAAGAGAGTAGCAAATATAAACATGTGTATGTATCAGTCTACATAAACTTATAGGTAACTGGGACCAGCATGCCAATAAGCTATTTATTTACATAATCATTCAGAAAATATCTTTTGAGGGCTTCTTTTTGCCAACCCCTATGCTTAAGCCCTGCAGATACTATTGCTGCCTGCACGGGGCTTAGAAGATACAGCAGAAGTCAAGCAAACAGTAAATGCAATTCTGTCAAGTGTTCAGACAGAGATATGCACAGGTTGTTATGAAAGCATGTAGGAATAGCACCTAACTGGACTAGAGTTGGGAATTTAGGGAAATCTTCCCATGGAGGTGGCTCCTAGACTGAGATCTAGAAGTCAGACAAGACAGCCAAGTAACGATGAAAATGGTGAAGGGTATTTTTGGCAAAGGGAACAGCTCATGGAATGACTAGGAGGCGAGAGAGAAAATGGCACATTTAGAGAACTAGAGCAGGAGTCAGCAAACTATTTCTAAAAAGGGCCAGATAGCTGGGTTCGGTGACTCAGCCTGTAATCCCACGCCTTGGGAGGCTGAGGTGAGTGGATTGCCTGAGCCTGTGGGTTCGAGACCTGCCTGGGCAACTTGGCAAGACCTCATCTCTACAATAAATCAAAATGAGCCAGGGGTGGTAGCGCGCACCCGTAATTCTGGCTACTCAGAAGGCTGAGGCGAAGGATCGCCGGAGCCCAGCAGGTCGAGGCTGTGGTGGCCAGGAGCGGCCACTGCACTCCAGTCTGGGCAACAGAGTGAGACTCCAACTCAAAAAAAAAGGGCCAGATAGTAAACATTCTATAGGCTTTTGGGGGCCATATGGTCTCTATCACAACTACTCAACTCTGTCAATATAACATAGAAGCAGCCATAGACAATATTTAAACAGGTGAATGTGGTTGTGTTGTAGTAAAACTTTATTTACAAAATAAGGGTTGTAGTTTGTCAACCTCTAAGGTCGAGTAATTGAATAAGTGTGGAGCATAGAATAGGAAAGTCGGAAGAAAAAATGGCAGAAGATCAAGCCAGAAAGGTGGGTAAAGCTGGACCATCAGTGGTCTTGGATGCCATGCTGAGGAGTTTTGGATGTTACCCTCAAGGTTCTGAAGAGTGACATAGAACTGTGTTTTAGAACAATCCTCCTTGCAACAATTTGAACTGTGGATAGGAAAGAGTGTGGCAAGTCAGGAAACAGGGAGTCCTGTTAGGAGGATGTGCTCTAACCCATGAGATATGGCAGCATGAACTATAGAAACCCAGGGAAGATGGAAAGAAGGGAACACACTGAAGAATGAGTAAGGAGGTGAGGTTAACAGGACCAGGTGATTTGAACCCCAGTGGATATGGGGAAATTAGGAAGAATCCCATTTGACCCTATACATTGTGATTTTTCCCAAAGGAAAAGAGTGTATAGTATGGAATTAAATGTTGATAACCCTATAGACTTCAGTGTTTAATCTGCTATCTTAACTTTATAAATATATTTAGTTTCCCCAGGTTACTTTCCTGAATTCTGTGTTTCTCTGAATATTTCTTTTACCCGCTAACCCGAGACATCCAGCCTCCTCAAAATTGCACAAAATTTCACATGTGCTTACAAGCCAGTCAACCTAGGATTTGCATACACAAATAGAAAAGCTTTACTTGGTATAAAAAGTTACTTAGTCACAAAGGAAAGTTTTGATAGGACTGTACTTCCCAGAATTTCCTTTTTGTTATTCTTAGCATTTGCTAACCTTTTCACTTTTAGGTTAGCATCTGCAGATATATATCCAATATACATGTATTAGGTACTTCCATATATCAGGCTCCCAACTCTGATTCAGCTGGTCTTGGAATTTTGTGGAGTTTTTTAGTTTGTTTGTGTTGAGATCTCACTCTGTCGTCCAGGTTGAAGTGCAGTGGCACAATCACAGCTCACTGCAGCCTCAACCTAGTTTCAAGCAATCCTTCGACTTCTGCCTCCCGCATAGCTGGTACTACAGGTGTGTGCCACCACACTCAGCTAACTTTAGGAAAAAAAATTGTAGAGATAAGAACTTGCTGGTCTTGAACTCCTGGACTCAACCAATCCTCCTGCCTCAGCCTCCTAAAGTGCTGGGATTGCAGGTGTGAGCTACCGTGCCCAGCCCAGGTCCTGGAATTTTAAATTTAAGTTTAATACTTTTCTCCTACTTCCTAAATAGTTTTGTTCATTTCGTTTTTAATGTTGCTCTGAATCCTTTAAAAAATGAGACTGAACTAGAATGTAAATTCTAGAAATGGATTATTTAGAAAAAGATCTGTTCGATTATCTAAGTTGTATATCCCCACTAATATAATGGCAGTGGGTTTTTAGTTATTTTAATATATGTGCACACTCACAAAATAATGATTTTCTTAAACATACCTATAATATAGTCAAGATTTATTTTTCATAATCTGAGAGTGGGGATTAATTTATGAATTCACAACTATGTTAACATATATGTCATTAAACATACTATATATTTTTTTAAGTAATGAATTATTGACAGATAAGCCATCATTTTAACATGATTATTATCTTAGCTATATAAGGGCGAAAAAATACTTTTCCATACATCATGTATACTTACTACTACCACAGTTCATTAAAAGCTGGTTTAGCTGGCAAAAGAACCAACCAAATCATCAGTAAGGAAGAGGTACCTAGGATATATCCGTATGCAGGGAAGGGAAGGACCCGAAATAGAGTCAGGTTCTGAAGGACCTTACACAGAATTCTCCTTTTTTCATCCCAGTTATACTCAACTGTAAGATTCTAAGGAGTTACTTTCTTGCCTGTCTTTCTAGGGTATCAAGGGACATGAGAAATGGCACTGCAATCACGGAGTTCGTCCTCCTAGGCTTTCCTGGTATCCAAGGACTACAAACCCCTCTCTTTATAGTGATCTTTCTCATCTACCTATTAACCCTTGCAGGCAATGGGCTCATTATTGCCATTGTCTGGGCTGAGCCCAGGCTACAAATTCCAATGTACTTCTTTCTTTGTAACTTGTCCTTCCTAGAGATCTGGTACACCACTACGGTCATCCCCAAACTGCTAGAAACCTTTGTGGTAGCAAGAACAGTCATCTGCATTTCCTGTTGCCTGCTGCAGGCCTTCTTCCACTTCTTCTTAGGCACCACTGAATTCTTGATCCTCACGATCATGTCTTTTGACCGCTACCTGGCTATCTGCAAGCCTCTTCGCTACCCCACCATCATGACCAGCAACCTCTGTCTGCAACTAGCTCTGAGCGCCTGGGTGGTAGGCTTCACCATTGTCTTTTGTCAGATGATGCTGCTCATCCAGCTGCCATTCTGTGGCAACAATGTTATCAATCATTTCTACTGTGATGTTGGGCCCATCTTGAAAGCAGCCTGTACAAACACCAGCATTTTGGAACTCCTGGGTGTCCTGGCAACAGTCCTTGTGATCCCAGGGTCACTACTCTTCACTATGATTTCTTATGTCTACATTCTGTCCACCATCCTACGGATTCCTTCAGTCACAGGCCGCCAAAAGGCTTTCTCTACCTGTGCTTCTCACCTGACAGTTGTCTCCCTACTCTATGGAGCTGTTTTGTTCATGTACCTGAGACCCACAGCACATTCCTCCTTTAAAATTAATAAGGTGGTATCTGTGCTAAATACTATCTTCACACCCCTCCTGAATCCCTTTATTTATACCATTAGAAATAAGGAGGTGAAAGGAGCCCTAAGAAAGGCAATAACTTGTCCAAAAACTGGTCATGCAAAGTAAAACAGGAACTACATTAAAGGAGCTTAATGCAGATACAAAAAATAAAGGTCAGAGAGGACTGCAGACAAATTTGGTAAAACAGCCTCCTCAAATATTCTAGAAGTTCTAGTTCAATGCTGTAGTAAGATAAAGATGCAAAAGCAAACCATGATGGTTAGGATTCGCCATAAGAATTGTTGTATATAAATGAATTGGGAGTTTTTCTTGAAGAGAAGTGACCTAATTCACAACAAGAAAATCTCATGACTCCCTCAGACGCATGAGGTAGAACTCAGGACTTTCTCAACTAGAAGCAGAAGGTAGAAATTAATAAGGGGCAAATATCACCAACTTTAAAAACAAAGAACTCTGTCTCCCTCCTAGTTCATGACAAACCTCTGCCTCACCTTCTTGTCAAAGGCATAAGACATTTCACACCTCGTTTTCTCAGTTCATAGATCTTATAATAACTCTAATGATCCTGTAGAAATGTTTGAAGTGAATCAGCTTTTTGTTTGATAATAGGTCAATAAAAGGACTTCTATCTTGGTGTAATACAAATATTTAGCTAAGTTTAAAGGTGTTTATTCCCAGATAATACCAAAACTGGAGGACATCATATAAAAAGTTCCAATTTATGATTCAACGCAGGCAGCAAACCTACTGATCCGATCTTGTTCTCAAGCAAGAAAACTTTTTAAAGAATGAAGATATAGGTGAGTCAGTTTGTAATAATGTATAGTATGTAGGAATCTTTTCCAAACAGTAAAGAAAGACCACCATTAGAAGCCCATTAAAACTATATATTTTTTGTTTTATTTTATTTTAAAGTCATGGGGTACAAGTCAGGATTGGAGACATAAGTGGTTTAGGTGCAGGTGAAGTTTCAGGTCTCCCATTGAACCTCACTTTGCCTAGATTAGGATCAGGCACCCTTATTGATGTTATGTGCACCTCCCAGCAGTGTCTCTCTACTGCCAGTCCCATTTTTGCAGTACTATGATAGGTGTTCAGGGTCCACTTATGAGTGAAAAACTATAATTTTTCAAAAAGGATTATTGCAAATTTCTTTTAGTATTAAACTGAGAATTGCAAATTCAAAACAAAAAATGTAATGAGCTGAAAATGTTATCTCAACAGCTGTACATGATTTACTCTTAGAGAGGAAACTGTCTTCAGCCTGAGAGGAGGAAATAGATCATTTGAAGACAAAGAAAGTGAGAGAACCTAAGAACATGAATATTATCAAGAGCCCTGTCATCAAAAGAATAGTTTAAAATGCTCTGGATGAGAAAATAAGGGTCATATTTATTATTCTTCAGGGAAGAAAATGACAGAGAAAGGAGAGGAAAGGGAAGCCAAAAAAAGAGAAATGGAGTGAAGCAGAGAATTCTGTGGGAAGAATTCAGTGGAAAATTCCCACAGGCAGGGTGCACGAGAAACAGTTTAAGAATGGGGAAGCCTAATGCTCAATTTGAAGTCACATTTCTGTAATGTTAATCTGTCTTCCCCTCAAACCTTCAGTAAAGTCTCCTCTATACCAACTACATGCATGACCAGATGTGTGTGTCACATGCATTCATGTATGTGCATGTTATGTGTGTCAGTTGGGAAGCAGTTAATTTCATGTCTGGAATGGTATCGTTTGGATTAGAGACAGCCCACAGAGACACTCACAGAGATGCCATAGAATATGAAAAAATTTCAGGAAGCACTTCAGATTTACATGGGTTTGGGCAAGCGCTCCAAAATCTAGATGAGTTGGGACATCTGAGTTATATTATTATTTTAAAAGATTTGTACAAATCTACCTTCAAGTTTCATAAACATTACTTTTCTTTGGCCTAACCTATTACCTTAAGGATTTTGTGTCTGATGGCAGACAAAGGGTAGCATAAAATACTTTGACAAATCCTTTCAAAAAAAGGAGGAAGAATAGGTGTGAGAATACCACCAGCCTTTAATTTATGAAATTCAAAGTAGAAACCATGTGTTCATGCATGCTTATGTCTTATTGGTGTGTTGATAACATGTACCAAATAGTGTTCCTGGTACTTATTCTGCTGGGAAAAATATATACATACTACGACATATATAGTAGTCTGCCAAGGTATCAGTTCTAAGAGTTGGAAATGCTAGAGTTATAGTTAGTCTAACTAACCAGAGTTAGTCTCTAACAGAGTTAGAGAAGTGTATCCAATGGTGCAGCCTCCAATACCTACAATAATCCATCAATACCTACAATAATCCATCATTTGATGGGTTAAGGAGAGGATTTAAAAGTCTTCTTTTGGAATGGAAGTTGCTCTGGTTTACAATAATTATGGGCATAGGCCTTAATGAAGTCCAAGATGGGTTGAATAAAGCTCTGCAGGGTTCAAGGTGATATAGCAGGCACTTTCATATATGTACAAGCTTGGGATTTGGAATTTTTTTTCCTCTAACAAAGCATTAAAGATTCTAAGAAGGTTGATAGTGAAGAAACTTACTTAACCTTGTCTAACTCTGTACCTCCTTAATTTTTATTCTGAGTTCTCTTTATAATTACTAATACCCCAGAAAACACAACATGGAAACACTGCTTTATGTAAGTGTGTACATTTTCACAAACAAGAGTGAAATGAATTACAAGACTTCCAGGGAACCATGACTCAGATCTGACTTTTCTTTGCCTACATGGGAGACTAAAGATATTAAGGAGGGGCCAGGCATGGTGGCTCATGCCTATAATCCCAGCACTTTGGAAGGCCTTGGTAAGAAGATTGCCTGAGCCCAGGGTTTCGAGACCAGCCTGAGAAACTTAGCAAGACCTCATCTCTACAATAAATCAAGAAAAATTAGTCAGACGTGGTGGTACATGCCTATAGTTTCAACTACTTGGAAGGCTGAGGCAGAAGGATTGCCTGAGCCCAGTAGATCGAAACGGCAGTGGCCGTGAGCATGCCACTGCCCACCAGCCTGGGCGAGAGAGTAAGACTTCCACTCAAAAAAAAAAAAAAGATATCGAGGAGGGTGTGGTCTGCTTCCAGTGCCTGGAGGAGCTGGAGTGCTGTTCTGAGGAAAAGGAATCTCTGGTCACAATGACAAGACAGAGCTTGAAACCTCACATTATACCCTGTTTCTTAGGTCTCTAGAGACCAAATGTCTTTCCAAAATGTGTCTGTTCTACTTTTCTCCAAAAAACTAAGAAATCACACAAGGACCCATTCAAACAACTTCCCATCATGAACAACCTCCTACCCAGATCCCTGGATATTAATTATTTTTCTGCCATTGATGACTTTAATGACTAGATTGAACACCTCGATAGACCTGAGCCAAACCTTGACAATGAGCTTTTGAGCTAATTTGTTTGTGAAAATGTACACACTTAAGTAAAGTAGTATTTCCATGTTGTGTTCCATAGGATATTAGTCAATATAAAGAGAACTCGGAATAAAAATTAAGGAGGTGCAGAGTTAGACATGGTTAGGCAAGTTTCTTCACTATCAAGTTTTTTAGAATCTTTAATGCTATGTTGGAGAAAAAAAAATTCCAAATCCCAAGCTTGTACATATATGATAGTGCCTGCTATATCACCTTGAACCCCACAGAATTTTATTCAACCCATCTTGGACTTCATCAAGGTCTATGACCATAATTATTGTAAACCAGAGCAACTTCCATTCCAAAAGAAGACTTTTAAATCCTTTCCTTAACCCATCAAATGACGGTCTTCAGGATCCTGCCTTAGATGGGCAAGACTTCCAGTTCTTATCCTAAATCTCACCCTTCCCCCTTTAACCCAGAAAGACTCACTAACATCACATTGGTGTGATATAGCTCTCCCTTACTTGACAAGTAATAAATTCAGCTTTGCTTTTTCTGCTCTAGGGATCCTCATATGCATTGTAAAATCTCAAAAGGAGGATAGACTCTATGGTATTTTCCAAGCTTATTCAACTACAGAACATTTTTCTCAGTGTGCCTCAGCCTAGATTCTCTGATCTTAAGGTATATCTTCAAAGTCACCCCTGTTTTTATCACATCTTATCACTCCATGGTATTCACCAATGCCCAACTAACTTGGGGATCAAGATGGAAATACTAAATATGAAAAAATATAAAGTACAATACAGACAAATTTGGAAATAATGATATATTTATCAGAGTATCTAGTGCCTGACCAAGTGGCTTACCACCAGGTCACTTTGAATTACAAACTCTTCTTGCACATTTAAATGACTCTAATTTTAAAAATGCAGGCCGGGCTTGGTGGCTCAGCCTATAATCCCAGCCCTTTGGGAGGCGAAGGCAAGTGAATTGCCTGAGCCCGCGGGTTGGAGACCCACCCAGGCAACTTGGCAAGACCTCATCTCTACAATAAATCAAAAATTAGCCAGGCGCAGTAGCACACACCTGTAGTTCCAGCTACTTGGAAGGCTGAGGCAGAAGTATCGCTGGAGCCCAGCAGGTCAAGGCTATGGTAGCTGGGAGCATGCCACTGCACTCCAGTCTGGGCAACAGAGTGAGACTCCAACTAAATAAAATAAAATTAAATTAAAATTAAAATGCCATGTACACACAGCTCTTCCAGAACCATTAACTTTCTGTGCCTGGTATTCAGCAGACCTGGATTAAACAACTCAGAGAGTGGAACTCCTTTACACATTTTCAGCTGAGCTCACTTAATTACCCTGCCACTTCTTTGATTTTTGGAGAATAACCTCTCTACCTAAGTATAGAAGCAACCATTTTTCTAACAATTAGTTCTTTGCTCTACATCAAATAGTTTTAAAGAAATAGCCCAATGTGCTCCATCTCTACTACTATTACTTTAGTACCTGACCTAGTTCAAGTACCTGACCTACAGTAATAGCTTCCCAAATTATCTCTTCACATCCATTCTTGGTCCCCTCCATTTTCCTTGGAGGCCAGAAGGACCTTATAAAACTGCATATCTAATCATGTTATCTGATTAATTAAAAATCTCCTATGGCTTCCCATTAACTTTAGCAGTTAATTTGGTCAATAAGACCCTTAGTCTATCAGATCCCCTCCTCATCCACAATATTCGACCTCATACATTTCTCTAATGCTCTCTGACCTCAGCCACATGTCTTCTTTCAATTTCTCCAGTACAACAAGTTTCTTCCCATCTCAGGACACTTGCATACACTATTTCCCATAACTTCAAGTGTTCTTTCATATTCATCCCATCTGCCACCCCACCCCCAATCTCAGTCTGCTTAGGCATCCTACAGACTCAGCTCAAATGTTACTGCTCAAGAAAGCTGCCGGGCTAGATGGCTCAGCCTGTAATCCCAGCACTTTGGGAGGCCGAGGCGAGTGGATTACCTGAGTCTGCAGGTTCGAGACCAGCCCGGGCAACTTGGCAAGACCTCATCTCTACAATAAAATAAAAAATAGCCAGGCATGGTGACGCGCCTCTGTAGTTCCGGCTACTTGGAAGGCTGAGGTGGAAGGATCGCTGGAACCCAGAAGGTCAATGCTGAAGTGGCTGTGAGCGGGCGTGCCACTGCACTCAAGCCTGGTCAAAGGAGTGAGACTCCAACTCAAGAAAAAAAAAAGAAAAGGAATCTTTCCCCAATCACCCAACAGCATCACCACCAGGATTAGGACTTTCAGTTACAAGTTCTCATGACACACTATATTTCCCCTTTGGAGAACCTACAATAATTGTAATTAATTTAATTAATCATAATTAAATAACCACTGTTAATTTATTGTGTAAATTATTTAACGTCTTGTTTCTTTCTCCCAAACTCCTTCATGTCACATACACACACACAAACACTACTTAAACATTAGCTCAGCGACAACAGATACTACATATTTTGTTTGTTTGTTTGTTTAAGAGACAGGGTCTCATTTTGTTGCTCAGGCTATCACAATCACAGCTGTCTGCAGCCTCAAACTCCTAGGTTCAAGTGATCCTCTCCTCTCAGCCCCCTAAATAGCTGGGATTACAGGTGTGAGCCACTGCACCAGCAGTATCTTTCTTATTCTCCACTCTGTTCCACATACCTACCACTGTGTTTTGCAATAGTAGCTGCTCAATAAATCACTGACAAATTAAGGACCAGATAACCGGACTGATGAAACTCAGATCATAACATATGTGGACTATATCCTATGTATGTAAATAATATGCTCTATTTTGTAAATATCTCCTATGTCATGTTTTTAAAGTGAAAATTGGTTACCACTGACAATATCAGATTAGAATCCACAATTTTTATCATTCACAAATATAAATTCCAAATCTAAAGAGAATCAAAAAGTAGCAGAAGAAAATACAGGAGAAGCCTTTATGACCTTGATTCAGAAAAGATGTTAAGTAAAATGCATAATTTAAAGCCACTGGGGGGAAAAGTATAGCACTAAGTTAATATGTAAGCTGTAAAGTTGAGGAAAATATTTGCAACATTTTATGCCAAATTATTAAGATCTAGGATACATAAAGACCATCTAACAATCATTTTGCAAAATACAAAAAGTTTGATAGAAGAACAGGCAAACTCATAAACAACAAATCACCAATAAACATTCAGAAGAATATTCAGTCTCACCAATAATGGAAAGGCAAAGTAAAGCAATTAGGTATTATTTTTTGCCAGTCAGATTGGCCAAGATTTACAAGTTTGGCAACATGAAGTAAGGGCATATATTTGGGGAAAAAATATTTTCATATACTGCTGTTAAGAGTGTAAACTGGTACATTCATTTGGGAAGATAACTTGGCAGTATTCATTCCATGTTTGCAAACTATGACCCAGCAATACTCTTTCTCAGTATGTCTCAGAGTAACATTTGCATGTATGCACAAAAAGGATGATCATTATAGCATTGTATGTGATAGCAACAATTACAAATGACTTACATGTTATCAGTAGGCAAATGGCTATTCAGATTGTGGAATGTTATGTAGAAAGTAGAAGGAATAAGGGAGATTTGTATTCACTCCTATGGAGAAATCTCCAAGGCCCACTGCTAAGAAAAAACAAATTGAGGAATTCAACATGAACACACAGGCATATACACATGTACACACAAAACAATACTATATACTTTCTATGGATATGCATGTACATAGTATATGAAAATATAGTAAAAGATCTGGAAGATAAACCACTAGGCTCATAAGAATAGCTAACCTCTGGAGAGACAGATGATGGAGCCATGATTGGTAAAACGTTATTACTAACCTGCTGACAAAAACTCTTTGCCTGGCCAAACCTTAGTCAGGCTTCTGAACCTTCTCCTATGCCCATCCGTGTACTTCTTTGTAAAACCTACTTTTAGCAAGGAACACTGCTAAGTTCATTCAGCAAGAACTCCCCCATCCTTGATATTTCATCAACCTTGTTATATGATCAGGTGCCTCATCCTTCACTATCCATGACGTCTGATCTCCCTAGTCTGTCTTCAAAAAGAATCCTATTAGGTTGATTTAGCCAAAATTCCCCTTGTTTCCTCTTAGTAATATTCAGTCCATTGACCTCCACATAGCTCCTTGCCTATGAATTCTCACTTATATTCGAAGTTGAGGCCAATCTGTTGTCTCTACTGCAAGACCCCATTACACTGGTCCCTGTATCTATCATTGATGGTCCTGAAAAAAGTCTTCCTTACTTTGCTTTAACAAGTATTATTAAATCATCTTATTTAATACCATAATTTTTTTTTTTTTTTT